>NW_007248796.1:219264-262827 GCF_000164805.1 Carlito syrichta
ACTCACCTCAGCCTCCCAAAGACGCGGGATTACAGGCTGAGCCACCGAGCCCGGCTAGCATATTTCAAAGTAAGAAAGACTTGGTTTTGAGATTCACATGTGATACTCTATGTAACTTGAATGAATAATTTACTTAGGTGAAATTTTCAGCTCAAAAGACTGTCATTGTAGTCTTCATTGTGAAGGCTGAAGAAATAACCTGGGTTTACTGTTCTTTTTTTCCTTTTTCTTTTTTGGTATGGAAGGGAGAGGACCATTCCCTTCCTCTGCCACATAAGCTACCTTGCAGAAGAAAGAAGACAAAAAAAGCCAGTTTGAAGGGTATGTATGAAAGCAGATAACAATGGACCTTTAATTATAGGAAGGAAGTATTTGGGGGATGGCTACGTGAATTTTGCCCTCACAATTTTTTGATGGCATTTGATAGAACTATCTTTATTGTCCTACTATCTAAGCTACCCTGCAAAGACATAAAGATAGAGCTCATACATTTAGATGGAAACATTCCTAAAGAATGTAATCATACAAAGCGGAGGACTGAATTATAAGGTGATAAGCAGTGTATATGCATAAACATAGGCACAGGCACATTATGTAAACTTGATCTCTGTCTTGATAGAAGATTCTCTTCTTATACATGAGTCAATATGCCCTATTATTTCCATTTCCTTCACCCAAGCTTAATCTTTGTGATGATAATCTAATTAAAGGAACATTCTGAGAGATTCATAAACTGATTTTTGGTTTACTGAGTCAACATGGAATACCTTTCTATGTTCTGGTGTAATATCGAGTCTTGTTTACTGAAAGGTAAAGGAAATTTCATCTTGGAGTGAGACTCTTTTCAAGTTTGCTGCACTGACCCACATGTTGCGACTCATTCAACCCTGAATGTCTGATGATGCCGATGCTTAGGCACAATGCTTTCTGAAATTTGAATTCACATTTTTATGAGGCTAAGGTTCATCTGGAGTCCAGCCTTTTCCTTTGCACTTGATTTTTATTTCTAGATGCATAATTGAATTAAAAGTTAGTATCCTGGTTGACACAATATATTACCATTAAGAGAATGAACAAAGCAAACACTCCACTAATACACAGTGAAGACTGTAAGCATCTCACTTTCTTTAACAACAGATATGAGGAATTTAGCTCAAAGTGAGCACATCAGTGAAGACTGGATAATAAATAAGGATCTGAAACACTATAAAAATATATATTATCAATGTAATACATTTCTTTCTGAAGGGTTACTATGCTATGAAATTTGACTATTTATTGCTTTTCAGGGGAAATATTTCTATGAAAATTGTATTCTCTCCATCAACCTAGCTAAGAAAATTATCACATCGCTATAAAAGTTTTTTATTATTATTGTTTAAGTTCAAATTGAATGCCAAATATCTTATTTTAACTTCATTCTCATGGAAGCTGAAACCTAGGCGATGAATGTACATACCTTGCGCATTGGCTCAAAGACGTCTATAATTTCCCCACTGGAAAAGTTCATCACAAATCCTTGTACTGGTTCTTGGTCCCCAAAGTAAGGCTTCCCATTCACTGCAAAGAGCAAGCCTGCAACAACATATGCAGTTAACTTTTCTTTAAAATGTGAATAACGCTGAATTTTAAATACATTCATATATATTATACAAACAAACAATAAATTTTGGTCCCTACAATTGCCAACAAAAGTAGAAAATAAAATACTTAGCAAATGTCTCCTTCCGAGTAACCAGATTGGGGCGAACTTAGGTTAGGTGATTAATCTTGTTATAGAAAAACCAGGAACTGAAATGTCTGTTCCAGTTAGAAAGCCAGTAGAAATCAGAAATACACAGGTATTGATATATAGATATACAGACATACAGATAGCGATATCACAGGCATCCTAAATAGGTATTGGGAACAGTCAGGTTATTTAGGGCAATAATTTTGAGGTATAAGATTTTAAAAAAATATGTAATATTTGCCTTTGCTACAAAGAGAATCATAGAGGAATGTGCAGATAGTAAAATTACAGTATAAATAGAATAATCTGATTTTAAACAACTGGAATTTGAAATGTGAGGTGCATATTTTAGAAGACCAAAGACAAATTTTTTCCTAATTAAAAAAATTAGGCATTCTTTTTAGTTTTAATTCCATGAATACTCTCTGTAGTAAATAACATTTCTTGATATAGTCCTGTCTGTCCAAAACAATGAAAATAGTGACGTTTTGGTTAAATAAATAAATCTGATGACTGAATATTACATTATCAAGGAATTAAAATATAATAAAATATACACAATACTAAACCACTGTGGAAGGCATTTTCATCATGTTTTAAGTATTATCATTTTTTAAGAATATCATACTATGGAAAAAATCAACACTATAAATATCAATTACTATTGGGCAATATCATAGAGAGAATTGTTTTTGCTTAGATTCTGTTTCTAACCAGATGTCTTCTCATCTTCTCTCCTGATATTTTTCTTCACATATTTGATTTATTTTGTTTGCTATAAACTTGATTACCCTCTTTTTTAAGTGAACAGTTCTGACAAATTCTTCTTTAAATATGTGGTAAAACCAACCTAGGAATTTCCCTTTCATTGGTATTTATGAAAACCTTTTATTACTTATATCTTATCCTGTAAGGAAGTCAAACTTGCTCCCCATCTAGTCAGCTGGGTTCCTTTATTTCATGTCTTAATTAAATTGGGGGCTTCTAGGGAAGAAAGTAGCCATATGGAGCTTTAATAGCTTAAGAAATCTATATATTATAGTAATGACTATAAAAGTCCATGCTACTTTAATATAGGTATAAATATTTTTGATAAAGTATATTGTGCCCTTTAATTGTGAATTGTCCAAAGTTCTTCTTGTTATTGATCTCTAGTTTCATTCCATTATGGTCAGAATGGTGACTATAACAAAATAATAATGCACTATATGTTTCAAAGTTGCTAAAAGAGTAGATTTAAATTTTTTTAACCACAAAAAATGATAAGTATATGAAGAGATGACTTTGCTAATAAGCCTGATTTAATCATTTCACATTGTAAGCATATATCAAAACATCACATTGTACCCTATAGATATGTGTATAATTATTACTTGTTAGATAACAATTTACAAAATATTTAAATTAAAAAAAATTTAAAAATACATATATAAAGCTTAATTACATTTAGAAATTATATATGCATTTCATAAGTTAAATGTATTTTCAGCTGTTCATTATTTAGAGAAATCTTATTCTAAGTTATTTTGTAATATGAACTATACATATTTTATTTAATAAATCTGGGTTTTTTTCAGATTTTCTTTTCTTCTTTTTTTTTTTTTTATGAGTTTGAGTCTCACTCTGTCACCCAGACTGGAGTGCAGTGGCCACTCCCAGCCACTGCAGCCTCGACCTGTTGGGCTCCAGCCATCCTTCCGCCTCAGCCTTCCAAGTAGCTGGAACTACAGGAGTGCACTACCATGCCCGGTTAATTTTTTTGATCTTTTGTAGACATGAGGTCTCGCCAAGTTGCCCAGGCAGGTCTCGAACCCGTGGGCTCAGGCAATTCACTCACCTGGGCCTCCCAAAGAGCGGGATTACAGGCTGAGCCACCAAGCCCGGCTCAGATTTTCTAAAAATCAAGAAAATCTATTTTGAAAATGAGAAAAAAATTTCATGATTTAATTGGTTATTTCTCTTGGTATTTATACATAAGCCTCACTTATTTTTCATATTTATCTTTTTAAAAAAATTGGCCACTACTTTTTAATAAAATGTGAAACAGAAGCACCTTGACTACTGATTTTATCAGACATATGCCATCTGTTGATGTTATGTGAAGACATAATATTAATCACTTAATAACTAAAGCAAATGATCATAATTAAGGGAAAAAGCCAATGTTTGGGAACATTTTTTTAACCCATCACAAACAGTTGTTAAATCCTTGCGTTGTACAAGGAATAGTGGCACTTCAAAAGAAAATTATTTACCATGCACTAACAGTTTTAAGATACTCTAAGATCTGATATATAATGCATCTTCAACTCCTAGTAAGAAAGAAACTTTATAAAAAGAGTATATTAAGATAAGACAAGTAACTTTTAAGAACAGAAGACAGTATAACAAAAGATGTCACCAAAATTAAGATAAAATACCTGGTATATATGAAATTGCAAATACATTTCTTCCAAATGATGAATGCTTGATCTCTCTCACAAATTCTTTGGTGTCAGTTTTAAAACACTGAATCCGACCATTTTCCCTGTCTGCCACACATAATTGGCCCAAATGAGGCACAAGGGCCAAGCTATGAGGAACACTGAACTGGCCTGGTTTAGGATTGCTTCCTGAAGACTCTACAGAATAAAGAAAAGCATCAGATGTACATCAGGTTTATAAAATCACCCAAAGTTTGACACCATAGTTTTATAATTTTCCAAATTCATGATAGTATACCATTAAACATCTAGAACTGGGGAAAGATAAAGTAAAACAGTTTATACATTTATTCCATAATATTTCTAACCTACAAATACATTACACACTTTTTCCCTATTTAGACATAGATTTTGGTGGAAGCATTTCCCCTATAAGATGTGTGTATCTGTGTGTGTGTGTGTGTGTGTGTGTATGTGTGTGTGTATTGAGAGAGAGAGAGAGACAGAGGAGAGGGAGAGAGAGAGAGAGAGAGAGAGAGAAACTGACTAAGCCAACTGACCAATACAGTGGCCTATTTTCTTTACAGTAGGGGATAATTACATCCTAAAGAACGTGAGGGGTAGCCAGTTATGTTGACTAAGAATTACAATTAAAGATCAAGATTCTTATTAAGTACCTTCTCCCCACTGAGTGATGAACTCTCCACTTGGTGAAAACTGTACAATCCGACTGTTGCAGTACCCATCTGACACATAAATGGCTCCAGTGCCTGGATCCACAGCCACATCAGTGGGTTGACAGAAGTGATTCTGGTCACTGCCTGGTTGCATGCTCCTCCCCAGGATTAACAGAGGGCCTTCTTGACTGTTTGGATCCAGTTTGAACACCTTCGTAAAAAAGAAAAAAAAACCTCACATACTTTTCATGGATATTATTGACATACCTGCAGGACTAAGACCACTTTTACAAGCAATTGAGGTAGAAGTTCCCAGAAATTTACTTAAAAAGATAGGTTTTAGACCTAGATGGAACCCTAGAAATCATCTGGTCTGATTATTTCATTTGATCAATGAAGACATTTATAGAGATTAAGGATTTGCTCAAGATTTCTCATTTAATTGGTGGTGAATGGAGACTAGTACACGAATATCCTGATCCACCAACTCCCACGCCTCCTTTCTCTGCTTCCTTAGCCAACACTACGATGTTCTCTACTTAATACGTGAGCAATAAATGTTTACTGAGATAATGTCTCCCTCCAGTTTTCCTAGTTTCTTGTTATCTGTTCACAAAAAGGGTATTAAACTTGATAAGCTTATATTTTGGGGGGCAGATCTTTTGACTACTCTGTGATTTAACTTCTGTTAAAAATAACACAAATTTGATTTTTATTCATAAATATGTATTTATTAGAGATCTAGCCTCAATGTATAGAAGATTAAGGTAGTTTAGGAAAGAAAACCTAAAACACAAGTGATGGAACAGAAATAAGACCTAGGGACAGGAGACATAAAAGCAAATATAGAAACCAAAGGAAATTGGAGGCCAGGTGCGATGGTTCATGCCTGTAATCTCAGCACATTGGGAGTCTGAGGCGAGATGACTGCTTGAGTCCAGGAGTTAGAGACCAGGCTGGGCACCATGGTGAGACCTCGTATCTGTAATAAATTTTTAAAAATTGGCCAAGTATGGTAGCTCATGCCTGTACATGCCTTCCTACTTGGAAGGCTGAGACAGAAGAATTGCCTGAGCCCAACAGGTCAACTGTGGTAGCCGTGTGTGATGATGCCACTGCACTCCAGCCTGGGTGACAAAGTGAGACTCTGACACACACAGACACACAGACACACACACACACACACACACAAAGAAAAAGAAAAAGAGAGAGAGAGAGAGATTGGGAGGGTTCACATAGTAGTATAGTGGAGCTTCACATCGTGGCCCCAACCCTCCCACCAGCCCAAAGGAGAAGAATAACTTGTTCATTTATTTTTCCCAGCACTGAGTTCTAAAATAAAAATTCCAATGTGGATTGTTATGGATTAAATGTTTTTGTCCCCCCTCCAGACTCACATGTTGAAATTCTAACCCCCAATGTGATAGTAATAGGAAGTGAGGCTTTGGGAGGTAATTAGGCATGAAGTGAAGTCCTCATGAATGGATTAATGCCTTAGAAAAAGAAAGAGCTTGCTCTTACTCTCTTTTGGTCATGTGAGGATACAACAGAAGTTGGCAGTCTACATCCCAGAAGAGGGCCCTTACCAGAACTCTATCATGCCGGCACCCTGATCTTAAACTTCTAGACTGCAAAACTGTGAAGTTTCAATTTCTGTTTTTGATAGGTCATCCAGTCTATGGTACTTTGTTTTAGTAGGCTGAGCTGATTAGACATGGCTGTTCCATTTTCTTGTTATAAGCTTACTGGGTCCCAGAAATTCAAAAAACTCCCACACAACTCCAGAGCACTTCAAAAGCATAACTCTGTTAGCTTCTATTTGAATACTGGCAAATGGAAGATTACCTGATGGAGAGCCACGTCTGTGACCCAATAATTTCCATCTTTATCTACACTCAAGCCATGTGGCAAATAAAACCTGAAAAATAAAATCAATTGTTTAATTATATATCTACTCCTAAAGCATACCTGAAAAGAATTATTTTCTAATAAATTCATAAAAGCAATACACATTTATAAATCAATGAATGTATAATTATATTATTATAGAAAAGAATAAAATGAGTTGTTAAGAAAAACACCTGTTATAATAGAGATCTCCATGTGACAAATCTTAATTAGTATGTAGCAGTATTAAAATTTATAAATACAACCTACATATAAATTACAGCTATTTATTATAAAGTATGGCATGCTAGAGTAAATACAAATCAGCTCAACTTAAAAATAGTTTCTAAGATCATAAATATTAAAATCTTGGAAATATGTATAAAACTGTCTAGAGAAATAGAAATTGATTTATATAGCTTGAATAGTTAAAAGATACAGCAAAAAAATGTAATGTGTTAATATAAATGATTAAATATGACTCAAAAGCTTGAAAGAGTGCCTACTAAACATGGTATAACCCAAAGAAAACAATTTTCAGCAAACATGGGCTGTGAACATCTAAGCAAAGTGGTAAGCTGGATAATCATTAGAGAACGTTAATCTACTTAACAAATCAATCTGAATGATCAGGGTAAGGAACTTGGGCAGAGGTAACACACGCATAGACAATACATTAAGGTGGTTTTGGTCCATCGCCATCTGACAATTCATAGGCTCTGTCACCTTACATACATAGGCCTTAGTATGCTGTTGGCATCATAGGCTTTTTTTTCCCATGAGCCAAAGTTGTAACACTCTGATCTTGACTAATTTACTGAACTAGATTCCTGTTTTGGCAACTGAATGTGAGGGTTATGGTTTTCTTTCAAACAGACACCCCACAGTGGTCAAGTTGATTTAGCAGCAGTTGCTCTGCCATCTCCCTTAATTCCTCTCTGGAGGAATTAATCTGAGATGCTTCTGGTTAATGGCCAAAACACCAATAAGACCGGTTCAAACACAAGAGTGTGGAGCTGGTATTAGAATTTGATACCTGATATACCATCTGAGGATGCTATAAAAATAAGTCTAAACTTCATTTTCACCATCTCCACAAGCAGCTGCATTCAAAACAGTGGCACCCTGCCTTTCAAAGAAACCGGCCTTCCCTGTCCCTAAGCAGATGGAGAAGGGTATACTCCAAAAGCTGCCAGGTTACAATGGCTGAGAAGATCTGGAAGCAGGTGCCCCCATTTTCTTTCAATGACCATGAATATCAGCCAACTTTTTTTGGCTGGCAAGTGCCAGATAGAAATAAAACCAAATAATGAGTGCTTTCAAAGCCAAATTACATATACATGCTAAGGAACACTAAAAATGACATATTTTTAGTCTTCATGTTGAGATGGGAAGAGAGAAGCCCCCTTTTTTGACGGTGATTACTTGATGAGTTTGGTTATGCTGAAGTATCTCTCTCTAAAGGATTTTATTTTTAATCATCAGATCTGGCTGGCCTGCGACTCAGTTCATTAACTATGTATGTCAATGACTCCGCAAGCTTGACTACCTATTAGAATCAACTGGGGAGCTTTAAGAGTATTAGCCCCACTCCAGACTAAATCTGAATCTAATTTTTTAAAATTATAAACAGAAATATTTATGGGGTACAATATAAGGTTATGCTATACACACACACACAAAATGTAGAATGATTAAGCTAATTAACATAACCATCCCCTCAAATACTTATCATTTTTTGTGGTGAGGACATGTGAAATTTACTTTTAGCAATTTTGAAAAAGGAGCAAGGACCTGAGTTGACATTTCTTAGAAGACATACAATCTATTTTTTTTTAAGCTTCCCAGGTGATACTAATATTTAGAACCACCTATTTAGAAATGAAAGATGGGACGGTCCAATTAGTTTTAATTTTTTGTTTTGTTTTGTTTGTTTGTTTGTTTTTTAGTCAGGGTCTCATTCAGGCTGGAGTGCAATGGCACAATCACAGTTCACCACAGCCTTGACTTCTTGTGCTCAGGCAATCCTTCTGCCTCAGTCTCCAGAGTAGCTGGGACTACAGGCTCATGCCACCAAGCCCAGCTAATGTTTTGATTTTTTGTAGAGATGAGGTCTCACTATGTTGCCTAGGCTCATTTTGAACTCCTGGGCTCAAGTGATACTCCTGCTTGGACCTCCCAAAATGCTGGGATTTTAGGTGTGAGACACTGCACCCAGTCAGTCTCCTGTTTTCTTAAGTGTCTTTGTACAACACATTCTTTGAAGACCCCATGATACACTTTATACCCAATATATGTACTACAAGTCTCAATAACAGCATAAGCTATTTAACTCACAGATTTTTTCCACTAGATTGGAGTACTGCAGCATTATTTGGATCTATGACAAGAATAGTGTCTTCTTCAATTGGTCCAAGTCCTCTTTGCTGGTAAACAAACTTGCTGTCAAAAGAGCTAAACAAAATGCAATAGAATGAAAAATAAACCAATCAGAAACTCCAATGAAATTGAGAAATGCAGCTGACTTGCTTGAGATTCTCAATACAGAATCAAAAGAGTTCAGATGTATTTGACTTCACTCTGTCTTCCAGATTTCAATCCTTTGGATTACAGTATACACCCTTATCCTGTAGAATCATGCTCCTCAGGGTGGTCAGGGGAGCACCAGCATCAGCATTGCTGGGAAATGCTGTTTCAGAGTCACTAGACCTGATGCAGCACCTTCACAAGACTCCTGGGTGATTCCTAAGCACATCAGAAACACTGATCAAGAATTCTTAATGTAACTACAGTTTTTTTAAAGCTCTTCAAAATATTTTACAATAATTTGATAGATATTTTATTTCAAATTATAACAGAAAGTATAACTTATTTTGACTTTCTCAGTAATGATAATAATAGCTGAAAGAGTAGTGATAAACAATGCTTGTTATTGAACTTGGCATAGGTACAACATGCAAACACATATTTTAGGATTATAGAACAGAATGCTCCAAACTTTTAAAAAATATAAAATGATTTATTCTCACAACAAAAATATGCTTAGAGATAAAAATTTTTCCATATAATAACTTTTCTCTAAATACAAAAGGGGCAATTATGGAATAATTAAAAACTTAAAAATATGATAATTTCTACTTTTTAACTTAGTACCTTCCAGGTTATTATAAAATATTATGGACATATATGTTTATGTGTATTTTTAAATTTTATATTTTTATCTAAATTGTTAGTAATATCTTTCCTTAAATTGACAATTTTTATAGACATTGTATTTATTTCATTTCTGGGTTGGGAAATTACATGCTAATGGGGGATAAATGACAAAGACAACATTTCTAAGCTTATGTAAAAGAGAGGTAAATGCATAAAGCACCAAGAAACCAACTTGACTTTTCAAAAAAAGGATTGGATCAACACATAGTTGAGCCATGTGTGTGTATATATAAAAACACATACATAGTCGGTTGACAATCCATGAATATTTCTGTAAAATAAAATTTCCTTTATAGCACCAGGCAAGACTGTGAAAATTTATTATTAATATTTTGTAGCACAACTGTATAAGTAAAAGAAGAATCTGAAAACATCAAATATTTGTTGGATATATTTGCAATTTGGGAAGGTAACAGACTGCTCAAATCTGTCATGCATCCATTGATTAGTTGGTTGACATTTTTATGTAACTTATGTAGAGTCCCAGTAGAAGAACAAAAATGTTTAAATTACATTCTCTTGCCGTTAAAAATATATATCACACAATTATCCTGACTGTTACAGTCTTTGGGGTATATTTTTCTTGAAAGATAACAATAAGTCCCTGAAGTAGTTCTTATTAATGATGCACTCGGTTGAACACAAAATATTGATTCAGGTTTGTCAACCTAAAACTTAAGTAGTACTGCTTATACATGCTATTATGTACAGTTAAAACCACAGTGGTATCTAGAAAAAAAAACCACATAAATTTATAAAATGAAAGTAACATCACTAACAAACTGATTTTATAAGATATTCATTATTAAACTGAAATGTGAAATATTATTAGACAGAAAACTATGTAAGAATATTCATAGCATTATTAAATCATGGACCAGTGAAGGGCAAACAGGAAGTCACTCTTTCTTGCTACAATGAAACACCAAAGAGTTTATCTTATATTTGAAACTATTTTCAATATGAGTATCTTTACTGAAAACATCATAACTACTCCTCAAGAAAACAAAGGTACTGGATTTAAACATCAATGATCTTTTGCCTTGTTTTTCCAACTTGACTATAATATTGACTAGATTAACACATCTAAGACTCATTATGCTGTAAGTTTAACATTCATGTGTAGTGGGATACAGTTTCTTCATTCATTATCTCTTTTAAGGTTTAAGTCTTACATTCCTCATTATTCAGAAACATTTCAGAGCTTTGGTAGAGCACAAAGGCAATCAAAATAATGTGAAAAGTATGTTTTCCCTGACTACTATAAGTTAAAACCTTTTGTACTCTTTTGTTTTGTTTTGTTTTTTTGTTTTTTTTTGTTTTATGTTTTTAGTTGGAGTCTCACTCTGTCACCCAGACTGGAGTGCAGTGGCCGCTCCCGGCCACCGCAGCCTCAACCTGCTAGGCTCCGGTGATCCTTCCGCCTCAGCCTTCTGAGTAGCCGGAATTACAGGCATGCGCTACCACGCCCAGCTGATTTTTTTGATTTATTGTAGAGATGAGGTCTCGCTGCCCAGGCGGGTCTCGAACCCGCGGGCTCAGGCAATCCACTCACCTCAGCCTCCCAAAGGCGCGGGATTACAGGCTGAGCCCCCGAGTCCAGCTGCACTTTTTTTTTAAAAGGAAATTTTAATTGAGATAATTGTAGCTCCACATGCAATTTAAGAAATAATAAAAATTCTATGTATACTTTATCCCATTTCTCCATTTTGCCTAATATATGTAATATCACAATTGGGATACTGATTTTGATAAAATTGACTGATTAAATTTAGATTTCCCCTTTCCTTTTCTATTTCCTAAAATTTTCACTTATTCTCACAGCTTATTTGCTTGAACATGGAGTATACTTCCTTTCCCACCCCACCATTGAGCCAATAATAGTAGCAGTCCAATGGCTGGTTGTATAACAAAACTGGCACATATCAGACCTCAGCACACCTAATTCACATCTCCTCCTCTCTGCAGAATGACGAACCATTCAGGAAATCTGATTTATTTACTTGTTCATGGTTTTCCCAAGAATAAGTTCCAGTAATTCTGTAAGATGAGTGCCCCTTTGATCTGTCTTTTCATTTGTGTAAACATTAGTCCTAAAGCGTTGGTCATAATATTTTAGGAAATAACATTCCTACAATTTATTGACCTGGAGTAGAAAGGAGATTTTCTCCCCCCAGGAGAATACACTGAACCTCTGTAGCTTAAAGTATTTCTAATAGCTCCAGCTAATTTCTTCAGGCACTCAAATTTCAAAATGTAAACTGTAGTTTAAATTACTAGTTTGTAGCCATGTAAACTCATAGAGTCATAGATCTGAAATGTTTAGCTTGGATTCTAAGCAAACAAGCTGCATTAAGGAAGAAACAGAAGTAACACAAACCCACAGTACTTGTGCCAGTCACGTCAAATGAAAATATTGTAGCTGATGAGTAGGCAAATGAAAAACATCCTTTATCAATGGTACTGTTCTATGCTGCACATAAGTGAGGGAAAAAATACATCAAGTAATTAATGTTTTGCTGTCACAAACACAATTTGTGTGAGGACATTTACACTTATAATCTAGAAATTTCAAGTTTCCAGTGGTGATGGAAAATAGTAAAATTAACTAATTTGAGGATCATCCACTTTTATTTCAGTATCCACTTTTTGATGTTGTAATAGAAAATTGCGAGACAGCAAAGGAATGAAAAGTAAGTAACAAAACTAAATGAGACAGAGTAAATAAATCAGATTTTTATAACTAAAGGTTGGATCCATAAAAAAAATTCAGATCTCTGAACTTATCAAGATATCTTTCCCAGTATCTTATTACAATGTACCTAATAATTTGGAATTTTTGGAGTTCCATTTGCTTACCACAAATTCCACTCATGTCATCTGTGTGTACAAAGTGCACTTTATGACTAGCCACTTTTCCATAGCTTTATGATTATTATTCATATTATTACTATACTTTCACTGTCAAGGGTATCAGAGATTTGACAAGTTCTAGAATTTACTGATTAGAGAATCTATTCATTTAACTAGCACTGCTCAAAACAAAATTAATAAAATTACAAAACATAACAAAACAAATCCAAAAATGAAACACTCTACTTCTATTAACACCATTTAAATATATTAGTTTACTTCAGTAACATAAGTAACAAGAAAAAATCTTGAATTCTTCGGAAGAATATTGCTTTAAAGGAATTACAAAATAGGCCTGACCACTTCATTTAAAATCTTTGTGATATCCTTTAACAGATGTCTATATGCTTAAACTGGCAACATCAAGGGACCTTCAGTTACTCAATTGACTGGTCCTAATCCTTTCACTCAGGATGTCTGGAGTCTCATGGAACTAAGAGGTGGCCCCTGGTAGTTACACAGGGCAAATAATAAAATAAATTGATGTCTTTTCTTAAATGAGAAAATCACACTCACATACACACACACATTAAACCTACCAAATAAGGTAGTTTATAAACTCTCTTGTAATTCAAAGAATGGTAACCCTTGAACAGTTCACAAATGGATGCCAGATTATAGAGTTGGATATACCGTTGCTATAGCAAACTGCTTATTTAGTGTTCTAAAGCAGCTGCCCCATATTATTTGCTGCAGAGAGGTCTTTATTTCAACCACATTTAACTTTTTACAGGATGTAATAATTCCCTGCACATTTCACACAGTGCCTGGAGCAGTGATGTTTTTTCTTTGCGTCTCTGGAAAAGCACTCAGCTGAAAAGACTGAACTGTGGCCTATGGACTGGAATTCATCAGTTCTTTATTTTAGCAGTTTGAATTCCCCATTAATGATTTTGCACATTAGCAGCTAATCAAACAGTTTAGATAAGGTTGAGAAGAAATGCTTTGCTATATTCACACAAAAAAGAGCTAGAGTAAGAGAAAATAAACTTCTGTACTATCAATCAAAATTAAGGGAATGCAAATAAATTATAGCAACTGAAGAAAGGCGTAAAATATAATGCTGTAATTATATAAATTAAGAATCTAAAGAAAGAACTATAGGTTTTCAAATGGAAATGTACCCTTAGGAAAACAAAGACACATCATATAAAGGCCAGTGACTCTCAATGAGATACAACTTAATATTATGTTAGAAACATTTACTTCTGAATATATGTACATTGTAAAAAAATCCCTTGTGAGGAAGAAAAGAGGTGGGCAGACAAAAAAGAAAAAAAAAACACAGTATGATTCACAACAGTAAAAACACGGAACCAACCCTACTGCCAATTGAAAGTGGACTGGATAAAGAAAATATGGCACATATACATGATGGAGTAATATGCAGCCATAAGGAAGAACAAAATCATGGACTCTGCAGCAAATTGAATGGAGTTGGAGCCCATCATACCAAGTGATCTATCCCAGAAACAAAGAACTGGATACCACATGTTCTCATTCATAGGTGGGCCCTGAACATTAGTCACATTAGCACAAGGGAGGGATCAGCAGTTGCTGGCCACTGCTAGGAAAGGAAGATAGAGAAGGAAGAGGGTGGGAGACACGCAACAACACAAAAGATACCTGGTCCACTATCAGGGGAGTGAGAGCCAGTTAGAAGCCCACTTCACCTGCATGCAACCTACTTATATAGTTAATTCTCACTTATACCCCACATCTCTATAAAACAACAATAACAACAACAACAAAAACCCAGTATGACTGTTTAGTGCCCTAATGGACCTAAAACTAGAGACACTACAAATAGGGATAAAAAGAACTAGGTATCACAGCATCCAAGCTCTAGAGTCTGTACAATCAGTAAGGCCACTGGAGACAAGTCACTTAAAGTCCATTTTATTATGCACTAGTATAAGGCACTTATTAAAGCCTTCGATTTTTAGACAAGGGAACTAAGAGTAAGAAAGTTCAAATGTCCTGGTGCATTTCTCAAAGAGGGGAGATGGTAACCAAGATTCAAAACCAGGTCTCTTGTCTTCAAATAAATGTGGTTTTCCCTTGCTAGAATTGACCTTACTGAAAATTGGAGAATTTCCCCTCCAGTTATCAAATTCCAAGTGTAAGTGTAGAAGAGATGGAATAATAGTAATATAATCAAGAAGAATTGAAATAGCATAAAACTGGAAGAAAATGGCTTGTGTCAAGAGCAAAATGGCAATATGAGAAAGGTGGAACACTGAAATGTTCTTTTGTAGAACTCCTTACAGTTTCCCCTCAGGCATGAAGGTGCTACGGCACCACTCAGTCAGTTTGAGTTCTGCTCTCTAGGCCCAATTAAGTCCTAAAGTGTGAAAGAAATTGAGATGTAAAAGCTGAGCCTCAAACTGTCATATTAACTGAGGCTCCAGAAAACTAGTGAGGCAAATCTTGAACTGACTGTTTTGCAAGTTAGGAAGCAGACAGATTTTAAAACAATAGATCTTGGCAAAATCCAATAAAGCAATGATAAAGAGATGTTTTATGAGCTATTTAGGGATTGGAGGAGAGAAGATTCCCAGAAGATTACGAGTTCTTTACAAACAAAACTTGCAAAACCAACCACTCAACTATTCAAATATTATAAACAATCTTTAGGGAAATATAAAAAGGCAAGTTTATCAAACATCTAATACAGGGTTGGGAGGGGCAGCTCATTCTCTGGCTAATCAAGGTTCAAATAATATCTGAAAACTGAAACAATGCTGACTCTAATGAATTGAAACATAATTGGAATAAAGTCCTGAATTGAATGTATTAAAGACGCTACATAAATTTCCAGTAAACATATCAGCACAGGTCAGGCATGGTGGTTCATGTCTGTAATCCTAGCACTTTGAGAGGACAAGACGAACGATTCCTTGAGCCTGGGGTTTGAGACTGGCCTGGGAAACTTGGCAATACTTCATCTCTATAATAAATAAATAAAAATTCGCTGGATGAGTGGTATGGGCCTATAGTCCCAGCTTCTTGGGAGGCTGAGGTGGAAGGACTGCCTAAGCCCAGCAGGTTGAGGCTGTGGTAGCCGTGAGTATACCACTGCATTCCAGTCTAAGCTACAGAGTGAGACTCCAACTCAAAACAAACAAACAAACAAAAATCACAATTTTATGACATATATTTGGTGATATGACATATATTTGGATAATTGCAATTACAAATTTAACATAAGGCAACATGGTGATATAACTGCAAAAAAAAAGTCAATACAATTATTTCATACTAATGGATACCTAGAATACACATCAAGGGAAGTAATTGTATCACCAATCAAGATAATACATAAGGTATTGTGGCCACTTTGAGACCAAACACTTTAAAGGGTTGAGAAACCAGTGCCTTCATATGAAAGTAATCATGTCAGCATGAAGATTGGTTGAGGCCTGAGGAATATTTAGTTCACAAAAGATTAGACTTTTCAAATATGCAAGCAGTTGACAGGGATAAATAAGAATAAATTTGCCCTGCATTGTTGTCAAGAGGGTGAAGTTAAAGGACTCAGATGTGAGTTGAACAAAATGAAGAAGTTAATTGAATAGTATATCTCATATCTAGGAAATTTCTGGGCTTGAAAAAGTTCGAGCACTAGATAGCAGTTGAAGGAGTCTTAGAAGAGAGTGCCTTATGTAGGAGGCTGGAGATAGGTTCCCAGGTGATTATTGCCCCACTTTGTGTTAATGAGGTTTTAGTTGGTTTCATTAGCACAAAATGGAGCAATAAATGGGGCAACTTTTTTAGTTTCTTCCATAAAACTAGAAGGAAATGGCTAGAGTCAAGTGCAGAATGGCAATATGAGAGAGAAAGGTGGAATGCTGAAAGTTCTTTTTGTAGAACTCTTTACAGTTTTCACTCTGGCATGAAGGTGCTATGGAACCACTCAGTCACTTTGAATTCTGTTCTCCAGACCCAATTAAATCCCAAAGTATGAAAGAAGTGCAAACGTAGAAGAACCACAACCTGTCATCTTAATTGACCCAACATTTTGAGGTCCACTCTCAGCCCATTTGTTTCATATGATGTTGACACTATTCCCACATGCTAGGGGTAGAACAAAAGACTTTGGCTGAGCTGAAGAATGGATCTTATTCCTCCACCTACAATGATTAGTTCAAGGTGGGAGGTGACATGATCTAGGTCAGACTAAGAATGTTACAAAGCCTAAATTTAATGAGCTTCTGTTGACTTATCAGAGATGTAGACTATCTCTTTTGTGTGATTTGTATGCTAATGTGATTCTGAAGCTGCAAAGGGAAAGGGAAAACAACAGGAATCAGAGCCTGGAAATAGAGCCACGCTAGACAAAATGAATTGTATAATAGAAGCTGGTGATGTCATTTGGGCTACCATATCCCTTGAAACTTTCATGTATATACACCCCAATAAATTCCCTTTTGTCCTAAGCAAGTTTATATTGAGTTTTCTCTCTTAGTAGTAACAAAAGAATCTGAAATGATACAACTTCCAAGATACTTTCCAACTCCCTGTGAAGAAATGATAAATGAAATAAAGGACATAACTTTTAACATCTAAAAGTTAGGGGCAAGACCCATAGTTTAGTTAAGTGGGTATGTGAGGTCAGTCCTGTATAGTACACCCCAATCATAGCTGAGATACAGGAAAGAGAGGCCAAGAAGCAAGCCTTTGACAGTGGTGGTGATTTTAAGCCAATTACTGAGGCAGGAGCTACCCAGCTCCTGCTGGGAGGCATTTAAACTTTAAAGAGCTCTAGCTGCCTTGCTGCCCTAACACCAGGGCAGACAGCAGGCTCTTCAAAGTTTCATTACACCCTGCTGGCAATTGACTTTTCTTATCTCAGCTAGAAGAAGCCTCTTAAAGTAGCAATATTGAAGTAAGGGAGGGAGATGGAGATCAAATGGAGAATGGAAGTGACTATCATCATTCAGGAGGTTAATTTTTATTATTACTATTAATTATTACTTTGGCTGCCATGTTTATTTAGCATGGTTAAGTAAAAGAGTAAGGGCTGAACAGGGCTATCAAGTAGGAATGAAGAATAATAGTACTTAAAAAGAGAAGTGATGTAATGATAGCAAAGGAGCTTTGGGTACTGAGTATTAATTAGGGATTATTGCTAACTCCAAGTACTGTCTGATACTTAAAGAATGATTACCTTTTAAGAACTATGGGACACAGAGTGCTTAGATTTGATTTAGAACAAGTCTTGGTCTTATGGAACCAATAATTCTGTGAACCTGAGAAATATGAGGATGGGAAAGATTCCAAGGAAAATTAATATAGGATTTCTCATTACTCTATTCAAACAGAGGTAGCAACAAGAATGCAATTTCCACCCAATTTTTAACTTTTACTGCCCCTTACCAGTATATCATAAATTCTATAAGAATGTGCTGGGTTTTTTTTTTTTTTTGTATAATCCTTGGATTTTTTTTAATGGAGGAAAAAAACTATGTACTTTGTCCAATTTATATAATGTGACTTATATACGTAGGAAGGATGGTCATGCATGACCAAAGAGCAGAGCCTGAATTTAATTTGTTCTTTGAATAAATCCAAATCTATTTTTCTAAAAAAATAACTAACAGAGTGATCCACTTCTAATACTCTTCATGAATAATAAAGCAGAGAGTGGTTAGGACAGAGATCTGAGGGCCAGTAAGAATCTTCTTATGACTATGGATTGCAAAGGCTGCTAGGAGCCAACAGGAGATACCAGGAAGGGAGAAAAAAAGACAGATAACAAATATTCTTACATCTGAAACACAAAGATGAAGGAGAAGGAAAAACAGATTTAATGAGTAAAATCAGCAGTTTGCTCTGAAAAAGTTATACATTTTCAATGGCACCCCTTTGTGGATGTCATTTATCAAGGCAAACATACCAGGGCTTTGGCAATGAAACTGGAATCTACTTCCACAGGGTTCCGGTTATCTAGATGCTAACTTTGCCATATAAGCCACAGAAAATGCTCTTATGAGGCTCTTGTTTCATAGTCCTATGTCATTTCCTACCCCAAGTTGGCCTTTACTGATCCCTTTTTCTGTTAAACTGTTCCAGATTCTGCTGTTTACTTGGAATGAGTATCACATTAAAATGGAAAATTGGATTTTGTCCAATTTAGCTTTAGCCAGCTGAAAAAGTATCAATGGAGAAAATGATGCTGTAATTTTCTCCTCTGGTAAAATGTGGATAGAAATCCATGCAGAAAATGTAGCAATGTTCATCAAAATGAAGAATATGCTGTGATGAATAGTAATAGTTTGCTTTTAAAAGCACTTGTTAAAATACCATTAGATGTGCAATAATGACTAAGATGATGTAACAGAGAGGTATGAATGAGAAGGTTGTGTTTGATTGTTTGCTTTGAACCCTGAAGGGATCTTTTTCGGATTCTATTTTCAAGTGTGACAACTGGAGAGGACAATTAAACAGTAACACAGCTACTAATCTATTCTGAAATGTTGACTGAATTCTATATTCAACTGTACAAAGAAAGTACACATATGTATATGTGACAGAGCAAGTTTAATATAAGTGTATCCAACATCTCTAGACATGGAAGAACAACAATTGAACAATACATGTAGAGTCTCAGTTCTCCAGATGAGACCCTATAGTTATGAAAGGAGAAGACATATTAGACTTCGCTGAGAAGAGATGTTAAAATTCACCTTCATATGCAAATTTACAATAAAAGGATTGAATAAATGGATATTCATTACTCAGGAGAACTAAAATAACTTGCTAAATTCTGGAACAAGCTTTTAAAAATACAGTCATGTGAATGTGCTTACAATTCTATTAAAGGCAGTATCACAAGGTGGTCACCTAGGCCAACCCTGGAGTCAGACAAAAGGCAGCTGAAGTCTGGCTTTGCTGCTCGCTAACTGAGAGACTTTGGATACAACACTTAACTTCTTTTGATTTCTTCTTCTGTAGAATGTGGATGATGATGTTAATCCACAGGTAACTCTCAATAAATGTTAGAGATTTTTACTACAAGTCCCTTAAACAGGTAGCAGAAGATACAATGAAAGTTTGGAAAGGGGAACCCAGAGGATAAAGCAGATGGTCCTAGTGCTATTCTCAAGTCTTTGAAGCCCATGGAAGGAGCAAATTTGAGTAATAAGATTAATCTAAATTGAAACATGAAGGCCAAGTTATTATTTCTATCCATGTGGTGGCCAAATTCAGTGTTCAGAAGATTAACTGTTAGGACTGCCATGGAGTGGTCTAATGAAAAGGAAGCATCCAATGGCTCTAGAATAGTTTTACACCCAGGACATGAAAATAACAATATGCTTTATGAAAGCCAACCAGTAACCTGTCTTAGTTGATCACTTCTCATGATCACTTTCTTTGAAGACTTAAAGTTCTTCAGCAATGTACTTAATGAACTATCTTTTATAGTCTTCCTTTTAGGAAGTAGAGTTAGCTTCCAGGAGAAGGGAGCAAATGGTGAGTAGGCCGAATCACAGATTGTTCCTGCCTCCTTTTCATAAACTAGTTGGAATTACTTTGTTTTAAAATGCACAAGACTTCCTCTCCTACTTATTAAAGCCACACATTAGAAAGACAAATATATTTCGCTCATAAAAATCAAGCTAAAAAAAAAAACCTTTACAGTTCACTCACCATTATTCTTAGTTTAATGAAAAATTATGTATACTATTTTTGATTTCCATTTACTCTTTGAAGGAAGAAAATATTACTTACTTTCCATCCCAGACATGGTCACCTCTGTGGAAAATCACCAGGTTATTCTTAGGGTCCAAGGCCACCCCAGAAACCTGTCCTGGTAATAAGTAGACTCCAGGCCAATCCAATTCCTCTTCAACATGAATATCTAAAAGATAAATCCACCTTTTTAGTGAAGGAAAGGTAGGATAGCCTCATGAAGATTCACAATAGGTATAAGAAGCTCATGCGATAATGTTACTAGATGCAAAGAAATAAAAAAGAAAAACAAGCCGTGCTCTACATAAAGGATACAACATGCACGTGCTGAGTAGCTTCCTGAGCTATAAAATAAAGTGACTGTGACTTTGTATTGAGACTACCTTTTCTCTTTTCCTGTTGATAAGATGTCTGTAAAACTAGCTAACTCTTAAGTCATTAAGGAGCAAATTTGAGATTGCCTTTTTCTTGACAAGATTCTTTAAATTAATACCTTTGGAAAATATGAAAACATAGATGATACCAATTTAATACAAAGCTTTTAAATGTTGTAAATAAACAGCAAGAATAAATAAGCCTGTCACCCTTTGTATCTCTCTCCCTTTCTCTCCTATCGCTCTCTATCTATCTATCATCTTTAGGGTAAATTCTGGATGTTCAATATACAGTAGCCCCCATAATAAGACATGTATTGATTATCTCTTGTTACAAGAAACTATATAATATACCAATCTCATTCTCCTAACTTCATTGTTCTTATAAGAATAAGATGATCTCTTTCAATGTTTATATTTGTTTCTTAAAATGAAAAAAGGAAAAATGACAGAAACTCTGACTAAATGATTTCCAAATTATTCTCACTGCTGATACATTTATCCTTAGAGAATATCTCGGTTCATTTATATTAATCTTTTTAATGAACATGCTCATGAACAAAGAGGTACAATGCCCACATCTACACTAATTGAAGATATAGAGTTATGAAGATAACTGTGAAAGCTATTATATCAGCGTCAATATTTCTTTCCCTCTCAAATGTTTCAACAGAGATGCTGAGAACAGAAAAGCAGCAAATTGAGTCTCATTTTTCCTTCTCACCCTCTGGAGGATGTGGCAACATGCAGTGAAATCCTCAAAGATACACATTTAAAGACTTGGGGAAGAAAAGGAAATTCAGGGCTTGTATGATCAGCTCCTGAGAAGACGTTACTGTGAAATAATTCTTTCGACTACACAAAAGGAAAAACATCTTTTCATGCCAAATATTTTTGCCCTTGCACACTTACTTTTTTCTTTAATAAAAATAACAAACCATAGCACAATCAATAGGATGCCTAGATCTGTTCTGTCTACAACCTTTGCTGAAGCATCTTCAACAAATATTCCTTAAGTGTATTTTCTATGTAAGACACTATGCTGGATTCTGGGAATACGAAGAAATAAAGCATGGTTTATGGTCTTGGTGAATAAAGGTATATAATATGTGTGGGCTATAAAAGAATAAAATGACTTAAAAAAAAAAACTGTAACCAAATGATACAAAGTAGTGTAGAAACACAGGAGAGGGTCCACAGTTCTTCCTGAAGCTTGGGCTGGGATAGAGTGGGATGAAGGTCTACTCAGAAGGTTTCCCAGAGGAACAAACATTTGTGTTTGTAATTAAAGGTGAGGGGTGGGGGGCACCAAGTATAGAGTGAGCAGAGAATATTTCAGTCAAAAAGAACAAAAGTGAGGGTATTTATAATTGCAGATTGTGTTTCATGATGTTTATGTAATCTGGAAAGGATATGTGTGTATTCCAGGTGAGAGTTAGGGGAATAGGGCTGGATTAGCTGACCCTGAGATCAGGTTTAGATGCAGACTGCAAAAATGTATTGTACTATATACCACACAAAGGAGTCAAGACTTAACAACGTGTGTGTATTTTGTAGACGTGGTGTCCTGACCTCTACTATGATTAATTTTGAAGCATGTTGCAAGTACTTTATTACCAGCAGTAAAGCATAGAGCTGGGGAATAATCTGCTTTTGAAATATATTAGAGCACATGAGAATGTCATTCTCACTCATGTGTATTGTGATATGCCTTCTTGAGCTGGAGAGAACAGGGCAGAGTTACAGTTGGGATCCTTGAATTTGCACATAATCCTGGGCATAGTAGTGGATGTGAATGGAGCTGCTCAGATGAACAGCATCCATCATTTATCAAACCTGCTTGTCAGAAGAGGGGAAAAGAGTGGAAATTACTGCTACAGGTGATTGGGAGCCACTGAAGGCCTTAATAACTTATATATACATAAAATAATCGTACATATTTATAAGTTACATGTGACATTCTGATACATGCATACTCAAATCAGGATATTTAGAATATCTGTCACCTTGGACGTTTATCATGTTATAAATATATTTGACCTGCTTTGAAATAGAAAACATTTTAAAACTATATTCACCGTACTGTGCTATTCTTTCTTCTATCTATGTAGCTATATGTCTGTATCCATTATCCAGCCTCTCTTCATCTCCTCCCCTCAACCTTTCCCAGGCTCTGGTAACTATCATTCTACTTTCTACGTCCATGACATAAACTTTTTTGGCTCCCACATTAGAGTAAGAACATATGATATTTGTCTTTCTGTGTTTGGCTTATTTCACTTAGCATTAACGACCTTCAGTTCCATCCATGCTGTTGCAAATGAGAGATTTCAGTTTTAAGTGATTGAATAGTATTCCATGGTGTGTGTCTATATATACATATATTATATGTATATACCGTTTTTTCCTTTATCCATTCGTTGATAGATACTTAGGTTGATTGTATATGTTGGTTACTGTGAATAGTGTTGCAATAAACATGGAAGTGTAGGTATTCCTCTGGTATACTGTTATCCTTTCCTTTGAATAAATATCCAGTAGTGGGATTGCTGGATTGTATGGTAGTTCTAGTATTTTGAGAAATCTCCATATTATTTTCCACAATGCTGTACTAATTTACATTCCCACTAACAATGTATAAGAATTCCTTTTCTCTGCCCTTTCCCCTGCGTCCTCACAAGCATTTGTCTTTTTTTTTTGTCTTTTTGATAACAGTCATTCTAGCTGGGGTGAGATAATATGACACTGTAGTTTTGATTTCC
The DNA here is from genome assembly GCF_000164805.1 of Carlito syrichta. Lineage (NCBI taxonomy): Eukaryota > Metazoa > Chordata > Mammalia > Primates > Tarsiidae > Carlito > Carlito syrichta. The sequence continues at coordinate 242,944 of NW_007248796.1, forward strand.
TTGTTAATTAGTAATGTGGAACATTTAATCATATACCTGTTGGCCATTTGTATATTTACTTTTGAGAAATGTCTATTCAGATCTGTTGCCCACTTTTTAATGAAATAAACTTGCTTTATTGCTGTTGAGTTGAGTTCCTCATATATTCAAGATATTAACTCCTTGCCAGATGAATAGTTTACAAATATTTTCTCCCAGTTTACAAGTTGTCTCTTGACTTTGTTGATGATTTCCTTTGTGGTGCAGAAGCTTTTTAGTTTAATATAGTCCCATTTGTTCATTTTTGTCTTTGTTGCCTGTGCTTTTGAGGTCTTAGCCATAAAATCTTTGCCTAGGCCAATGTCCTGAAGTGTTTGCCCTATGTTTTCTTTTAGTAGTTTTATAATTCTGGGCCTTAGATGTAAGTCTTTAATCCATTTTGAGTTAATTTTTATATATAGGGAGTGAAAGGGGCTTAGTTTCATTATTCTGCATATGGATATACAGTTTTCCTAGCACCATTTATTAAAGTTGTCCTTTCTCCAATGTATGTTCTTGGTATATCTGTCAAAAATTAGTTGGATGTAAATATGTTAATTTATTTCTGGGTTCTCTATTCTGTTCTAATGGTCTATGAGTCTGTTCTGATACAAATACCATGCTGTTTTGTTTACTATAGCTTTGCAGCATATCTTGAAATGAGGTAGTGCAATGCCTGAAGTTTTGTTATTTTTGCTCAGGCTTTGGCTATTTGGACTCTTTTGTGGTTCCATACAAATTTTAGGATTGCTTTTCTGTTTCTGTGAAGAACGTCATTGATATTTGGATAGAAATTGCACTGTATCTGTAGATGGTTTTCAGTAGTGTACACATTTTAACAATATTAATTCTTCAAATCCATGAGCATAAATGTCTTTTCATTTGTTTGTGTCCTCTTCAATTTTTTATTCTTAAGTGTTTTGTGCTTTTCCTTGTAGAACACTTTCACCTCCTTGGTTAATTTTATTCATTAGTATTTTATTATTTTTGTGTCCTACAGTTTTGTTGAATTTAGTTATCAGTTATTAGATTTTTTTTTTTTTTAGTGTCTTTAGGTTTTTCTTTGTATAAGATCATGTTATCTGTGAAGGGGGAATATTTGACTTTCTTTTTTTCCAATTTGGATCCCTTTTATTTCTTTCTATTGCCTGTTTTGGCTAGGATTTCCAGTACTATGTTAATAAGAAATGTTGAAAGTGGGAACCCCTGTCTTGTTACAGACTTTTAGCTTTCCCCCATTCAGTATGATATTAGCTGTGGGTTTGCCACATACAGATTTTATAATGTTGAAATATGTTCCCTTTATGCCTAATTTGTTGAGAGTTTTTATCATGAAGGAATGTGGGAATGTTGAATTTTATCAAATGCTTTTTCTGCATCAGTTGAGATGGTCAATTTTATCAAATGCTTTTTATGCATCAGTTGAGATGGTCAGATAATTTTTGTCTTCCATTCTACTGAAGTATCATATTTACTTTTTTGCATATGTTGAGCTATTCTTGTTTCCTGGGATAGATACCACTTAATCATGGTGTATTATCTTTTTGATATGTTTTTGAATTGGTTTACTAGCATTTTGTTGAGAATTTTTGAATTATGTTCATCAGGGAGACTGGCCCACAGTTTTCTTTTTGCAATGTGTCCTTGATTGGTTTGGGGATGAGGAGATATATATATATATATCTGCTGGTCTCCCAGAATGAGTTAGAAAGAATTTCCTTTTCTTCAATTATTTTGGACTAGTTCAGTAATTTATCTAAGTATAGCTACTCACACTCACTTTTGTTTTCATTTATGAGGAATATCTTTTTCTATTTCTTCACTTTCAGTCTATACGTGTCTTTACAGATGAAGTGAGTTTCCCGTGGGCAGCATATAGTTGGGTTATATATTCTTATCCATTAAGTGAATCTATATCTTTTAAGTGGGAATTTAATCCATTTACACACAAGATTATTGATAGAGGACTTGTTCCTGTCATTCTGTTAACTGTTTTCTGGTTGTTTTATAAAATCTTTCTTCCTTTCTTATTATCATTATAGTTTGATGGTTAATTGTAGTGGTAGCATTTGGGTATTTTTCCAATTTGTGTGTCTGTTCTTCTAGTAAGTTCCATACTTTCATGTATTTTCATGTTGGTAAGTATTGTCCTTTTGCTTAAAGAGTAGAACTTCCTTAAGTATTCTTATAGAGCTGATCTAACACATCAATTCCCTCAATTTTTGCTTGTCTGGGAAAGATTTTATTTCTCCTTCATTCTTCTGAAGGACAGCTTTGCTGGGTATAGTAATTTTGGCTAAGTCTATTTTTATTTTTTCTTTCAGCACTTTGAATATCTCATCCCATCATCATCTGGCCTGTAAAGTTTAAGCTGAGAAATCTGTTAGTCTGATGAGGGTTCCCTTACACATTACTTGATGCTTTTCTCTTGTTATTTTTAGAATTTTCTTTTTGTTTCTGACTTTTGACAATTTGACGATAATGTGTCTTAAAGAAGACTTTTTTGGTTTGAATCTATTTGGGAGTTGTTGAGCTTCCTGAATATGGATATCTATATCTCTTGCCCCACTTGTAACATTTTTAGCTATTATTTTATTAAATATTTTTTCTTGCTTTTTCCCATCTCTATATCTCCTGAAACACCCAAAATTCAATATCTGGTTAGTTTAAGATGTCCTATAGTTGTCATGTAGTTTTCATTTAAAATTTTTTTCTTCTTTTTAAAATCCCACTGGATTATTTCAAAATAATGGTCTTCAAGTTCAGAAATTCTTTCTTCTGCTTGATCTAGTCTATTGTTGAAGGTCTTGAGTGTATTTTTTTATTGTAGGTTTTTTTTATACTATCTATCTCTTTGCTGAATTTCTTATTCAGATCATAAATTGTTTATATGATTTCTTTGCATTGTTTATCTGTGCTCTCTTACATTTAACTGAGTTTCCTTAATATCATTATTTTAAATTCTTTTTCAGGCGTTTCATAGATTTTTTTTTGTTGAATCTGTTGTTGGAGAATTATTGTGTTTCTTTTGTCATGTTTCCTAGCTTTTTCATGTTTCTTGTGAACTTACCCTGCTATCTGTGCATCTGGTGTAACAGTTGTTTTTTCCAATTATAGATTGCTTTTATAGGAAAGACTTTTTTCCTACAGATGTATCTATAGTGTTAGCTGGATAGAGTGCTTTGGCTTTGATTCTGGGTGGACACAGTAGTGTAGTTTCTGTATGATTTCTTTAGCTGTAATCAGCATCAATAGTGTCTGTGAGTTTCTCAGTGGCTTAGGCTGTGATTGTTAATGGAGGCTGTGGAGAGTCTTTGCTTGCCTGGCAGGATATTTCTTGTGCCTCAGTGATGTAAAAAAACAGGCTAAGCATGACACGCTTTGGGCCCCTGGGCAGTGTACTCAGACATTTGTGGTAGTGGGCTGGGCAGCTTGACCCTTGCACCTCCAGGAAATTTACTCAGGAGCTGATAGTGGAAGTGGCGAGCTGGGCAGACAGCAGGTACCTAGAATTTTGGGAGGCATACATAGTGTCAACAATGGCAGTAGTCATGGAGGACCAATCCTCAGTCCCTCAAGGACACACATGGGCACCAGCAGTGGCAGTACTGGGCTGGAAGGACCAGTCCCTAGGCCCCCAGGTGGCTCATATGGGTGGTTCCAGCAGTAGTAACGGCAGCAGGCTTGGCAGACCCAGACCCATTCTCAGCTCCTAGGAGGAATGTACAGATCCTGGTAGTAGTGGGAAGGTTTCTGGACAGATTGCTGTCAGAATCCAGTGATACACATGGGTGCTGTCAGGGGCAGCACCAGATAGTGTGTAATTGCCCAGGCTTCCTGTGGTCCTCATGATCATGGGCTGTGGTGGGCAGTGTAGGTCAACTCTGAGGTCCTTGGATGACACACTTGAACACTGGTGGCACACATGCTGGGCCTGTTGTCAGACCCCTGTCAGTGTGTGCCCACTGAAAGTTTTTAAGCATGAGGTGACATAATTGAAGCTGTTTTTATAAGTGAACTGTGGAACGTGGGCATAAACATTATAATTAGAGGTATCTAGATAGATCAACAGATAAATAAATCATTCCCTATTTTATTTTAATGTTGCTTGAATCTCAGCTTGTACTTCATTCATTCTCATCTTAGTTATAGCTTGTACATTTAGTTGGCATCATTCTGTACTCATTCACCAGCTCTTGAAGCTTTTGGATGGCTTCCAAAAGACTCTCAAAATCCGTGACAAGGTAGATATTTAATTGCTTTCATCAGATTCTCAGAGCCCAGAACCACTACAACTAGACAGAATTCCTTAAGGATGGAGACCGTGTCTTATACACTGTTTTGTCATCAAGACTCGCACATGTCCTGGCCTAATAAATGTACTAAACCAAAGTCTATACTCTAGTCTTTACCTGTTCGTGTTGTTAACTAGCATTTAACCCTCCTTATAATTTTATAATACATCTTTACTACCTTTTTACCCCTTGCAAAGTGCTGAAGATACTGTAGGAATACTCAATGAAAATGTTAATTTACTAATTACTTTCATTAAAGAAAGTAAATGCATAGCATGGTTTTGGGAACCTTTTTATTCCATGGCCTACCCATAGGTTCTGGGAGCAAAGTGTTCATGAGATGTAAGGATACTAATTCTAAAAAAAAAAAAAAAAAAAGTAACATCTTTAAAAGGTATATTGTGCTGAGGTTATATATAAATTTCATAAAATATTTAAAATATTGTGTAAAGGACCTTAATCTGGCAATGTATGATCCCAGCTACCATATGCTGTAAGACCAGTAAGTGACTAAAAATCTGCAGAAAGCAATGACACATAAATCACTTTAAGCCTACTTTTTACCATTTATAAAAATACTTGTTTATCACATATAAAAATTCTATTGGTTTGGAAATTTTCAAGAAAAAAAATCATTGTAAACATCTAGAACATATTTATTAAAATATATGCTTTTGGTAAATTTTCAAAATGGCCAATTGAAGTGCGAAAAAAAGTATGAGGTCTAATACCATGAACAACCTAGCTTTTAATACTGAATGTTGGGGAATTATATTGAATTATTGTCGATTATATTTAAGAAAATCTTTGCACATTCAGATTACTCAGCTAAGACCTCACAATTTCCAGGATCTGAGTCTCTTTGTTAACCAGGTATTTTAGGATAATTAGAGAAATTGAGTTAATTTTTTGTGTGTGTGAATATTAGCTGAGTTAATTAATGTTCTTGCTTCCAAAGTTACCTTCTTTTTTCATTATTAGGTAGTTAAAGGTGATTCCCTTTAAGACAAAATGGTCAGGAATCAAGGCAGTCATATAAGACTTGTATTGTATATAGATAGAATTAACACTGATTGTTCTTCCAGTCCCTGTGTGTCAGGATGCAAGAATAACAGAATGTGCACTGGAATCACCCCAGGTTATTTTCTCATTTGACGGAAAGAAACCCTAGCCTTGAGTCAGACTTTAGGCTTCAATTTCAAGGATAATTATTTTCTAATCCTCAATTAAGGACAATTCAAATCCTTATGATATAAACTGTACAATAAAATATATTTGCATTCTACCTTAAACTTAATATTTTTGATCATAGAGAAATTAATAATTCTAGCTCAGATTTCTCTTAGTCTTTATTTAAGAAATGATTCAATCTATGACTGGTTAATGCTATAGATTTATGGTTTGAACTTGAAAATTAAATACAAATTCTTTACATATGACCTTGGGAAAGCCATTCCCAGCATGAATGGGCTGCTCTAAATTCAGATGGCAACTGAGGATTATTTCAAGCTTAATTGCCTATTTTTAAAAAACTGGATATTAGAACATCTTACAGAAAACAACACTTTTAGAAAAATATGATAAAGGTGCATCAGCTTTAGACTCTATTAGCCTTTATACAGATTTCTGTAAGATAATTTTTTGAAAGGTTAAAAAAAACCCCGAGATCTGAAAATATTTTCCCAAGTGACATGCAACACTTTTTGATAAATAAATTATATTATTCTATTAAAAATCCTTGTATTCATTACAAAAAAGGTATATGTGCATATATAGAAGAGGAAGTTACAACTTTTAGAAAAAATTAAACATTACTATTGAAATTGTACCAATAAATCACTAAAAGGATTAATGAATTACATCTAAGAGAGAGATTAATGTTAGTGATCAGTGTTGTCTTCACATGAAATTACGAATAAGCATTTAAAAGGGCATTCATTTATCTGTGTTATATAAGAACTAACAAAGCTATATAAAACCGAGAAAAAATATAATTTTTTCAAACTCAGAATTATGACTTAACTTTAGTGTAACAAGGTTCTTCACATTTAGTCTTAAGGAAAAAGGCCCTGATAAAAATTACTAGAAGAATTCAACAAAAACAAAATGTAGTATTTGTTTTTTTCTGCACTTGCAGATTTTCATCTACTGAGACCAAAAAATCGCCTTATTTTGGTCAGGGATTGTTATTCATCAGAAGTGCTGATAAAAACTGTAATTAACTAAAACTATAAGAGAAATATTTATACTAATGTCAGAAAGAAAACAGAAATTAATTATAATGTTTCATTTAATGACAGTGAAGTGTGGAAGGAAGTTAAGAGATAACTAGGTGCTAAGAGCATTAGCAGAATTTCTTTTCTTTTTAAAGTTTCATTGCAAATGGGATTTTCATCTTGGTCAAACTGTTTGGATAGTGACTAAGAAAGAACGACCAATATACCAATAACTCCAATAGTCATTACCATTATGGCCTGAGATGATTGGATTACTGGGAAGAAATTCATCTTCCTATCTATCTGTATATCTAGTTGTTTAATATTTTGTGAAAGCAGAATAACCAAGTGATTAAAAACCAAGTCTCAGAAGCAAGTCTTCTTGGCTTTGTATCTTGGTTCCTTGAGCTATGTCACTTTGGGCATGTGACTTAACCTTTCTATCCATCAGTTTATTTCTCTCTAATGAATCATTGCATCTAAAATCCTAAGCCTGGTAAAAAGTAAGTGCTGTGTATCTGTTTTTATCATTCTCCTCTCTTCCAGAGTTGAAAATTCAGTCAACTGAATGGCTTATTTTACTCTGGGAATTCTGTAAGATTTGAACCTAGAGGTACACATATGACTGAAATATGCTATTATAATGAATTCTGAAATTAAGTAAAAGTTGTCCACAGAAAAGAAAAAAAACTAAATATATCAAAAAATAATTAAAGATCCTCTGAATGCGCTTATCTGATCAGAAGTATCACATAAATGCAGATGTATTTTCTGATGTTCAGAGGTTTGCAATGTATGCTGAATCAGGCTTCATATCAAATTTACCAGCTAGAATAGCTAGCTGTAGTTTTCTATTTATTGTTCAATTAGTCTAGTTTTCAGAAGGCAACTAAAAAATAAAGACACCTAGGATTTTGTTTCTACTCTGTTAATGTTGTCTCGATATGGATATTAAACTAATGGAAGAACTATACTAAGTGTAAAAAGTAGTGCATTTCTTCCTTAATTGAATATTTTCACACTGTACCTCATATATAAATGCAAATATTAAGGTAGATCAATGTAAGCGATCAGAGATTTGAAGAGTCACAAACTTGCGTTGTGATGGAATACTGCCAAATCATTTTCTCAATTTAGAGTGCCAACTTATAGTGTGAGCTTTCTCATACACTGCAAGAAAATTATCTTTTTCATAAATGCTGTTTAAGATTAAGATTAATATTTATACTTTGGTATTTAATATTTTTAATCCCAATCCAACTTGACACTAATGGTAGCAATAATAATAATTGTTGCTAATGTATCATAACATTTATTAAATGCTTTCTGTGTGCCACTGTTCAAAGCACTTTTCATGTATCATCTCATCTGACCCTCACTTCAACTCTATGAGGATTATACTGTCATAACCCTTATTTTATAGAGAAGAAAAGTAAAGCCTAGAGAATAAAAAAAAAAAATACTTGACTAGAAATCATATAGAAAATAGTATTGTTGGAATTCAACGCTAAGCAGTCAGGCACTAGCGCCTGGAGTCTTCTACCTCCATGAAGTGGTTTCTAAATTTTGTTTTGGCCAAATGAAGAGCTTCTCTGGGAGAAGCTGTATTGTGTGTGTGTGTGTGTGTGTATACTACTTTTCACCTGAGGAATCCACTTTCAAACAGCAGTTTGAAAACCTTTGGTCTAGTCTGACTGAACTTGTCCAGGAAGTTTCTCTGTTGCTAATGTTATCTTCATGGCTGTTGGGAGGTGAGCTTTCAGAATAAACCCTGAACCTCACCAAGAGTCATGAAGACAAGTTTTTTTTTTTAAAGATGCTGTTTGCAGATACATGGACTCTTAGAGACACAAGGAAGACACTATATAGAACCATCTAGTTCTGAGGAATGCTGAGAATGTCCTCAGTTATGCAAAGCTGGAAGATGTCCTGTTATGCTCTTCATGCAGCTTGGTGCCCACTGATATTCAACCCATATCAGTGATAGAGAAGATGGAGATCAGAGATGGAGAACGCAACTCTAAAGGCAGATGCCAGGGTGTGGAACCAAGTGGAATTCTGACCAAACAAAAGGTCTATAATATGGTATTGTTTTTGAAACCCTCAGGTGTAACTAGGCCTACAATCTAGAGTCACGCCCAGATTTTTTTTAGCTGATCCATTAGTTTCACCTTTAAAACCTCAACTCAGTGGGGTGGGACCCATTACCTTATTACAATTCCAATATATGGACCCATCAATCAAACCTAAAGTACCACTGCTGAAAACACCACTATATTGGGTTATGCTGGTGTCAAGATCTGGGGTCATCAGAATAGGGTCCCGAGTGGAGGCCTCCAGCTTCTAAGAAGTAAGGTTCCAGAGCTCTAGAGAAGTCTGTCTAAACTGGCAAACATGCCAGCCTTTCTTTGATTGAGCACAACTGTGTTGAAATGTAAGGAACAAGGTGTACAGTGGAAGTCACAAAGTCCAAGTTTTAAATTCAGATCTGTGACCTCTTCCAAATAGGTTAACTTCTCCTGACTTCAGTTTCTTTATTTGAAAATTAATGATAGGTTCAGAGATATATGAAATGAGTGTGAACTATAATATTAAGCAACACAACAGCTGTACATTTTTGTTATAGTTATAATATCATATGAAAAGTTATTCTCTTCCTTGCTGCCAATACAGATTTTTTTGTGGCGAGTTGGGCATTTAGGGAGACAGTTAACTCCTCCAGACCGTACGGTCCATTTAGTTTTGCCCGGAGTAAAGATAAAAAATGAATGACTATCCATCAAACTTATTCTTAACCACACCCCAAAGAATATACATATTTTAGAATGTTAATATATTTTATTAGAGAATTATATGCTAATAACTTCCTACTTTTTTCATTTTCTTTTTTTTTTCCTGGAAAATATATTTTATTAGAGAATTATATGCTAATAACTTCCTACTTTTTTCATTTTCTTTTTTTTTTCCTGGAAATTTCCTGCCTGAGGATAGGTCTTCCTCTTGTATGCCCAAAGGAATGAAACAGCATCAATTAAAGTTAGATATTACACTGTTACAGTAAGCAGTGAATGGGAATTAATAAAAAGCCTTGTAGAAACAGCTTACCTAAATATGAGTTTTGCTATTTGGTATTTAATTTTTTTTTAAGTTTTGGAATTAGAACAGTGAAGTAACATTAGAAAGGAGATATATATATGTATATATATATATATATATATATATATATATATATATACACACACACACACATATATATACTTCTTTTCTATAATTTGAATTCATGCTATATGTTTCTATGACTATTATCAGGGTGAAAGAAAATTTCCTGAACCTGATCCTGGAGGGACATCTTTCTCCTGAGTACTGACTGCCATTTGGCCACACTGAAAGGTATAAGAATATTGGGCAAGTATATGTATTTAGGTATTTTAAGGATTTCTTTCATAGAAAAACTAAGTAGGTTTCAGAAATACAACGCCTAAGCCAAGTTTTGACTGCTACATTGACACTTATGACCATGGCCATGTTATAAATGACCATGATATCTTTTAAATTCCAAGAATAACAAAGACAAGTCATAGAAAAAGAATGCTGCAACTCTAACATTTCACACACGAACAGAACTGTATTCTCACCAGAGCAGCCCTTTTGCTTTTTTATATTTCCTTGTTGTTTGGGTAACAAGTTACTGTCCTTAATACAGATCTTCAGAGAGACACTCCTGTGTATTTATGAAATGGTCAGGGGCATGACAAAGTGCAGATTTCTAGGCATTATACTTAGATGGTGATTTAGTTGTTCTTTGATAAGATTTAGGGGTCTAGATTTTTCTTAAATCACTTTAGGTGATTCTCACGTAAGGAGGTCCAGGGACCACTTCTTTTGAGAAACACAGTTTTACCAAGGGGGCCCCCAAAAACCTGGAATTTATTTATTAAAAATTGTGTATTTATTCTGAAGTTTAAACTTCAGTCACCTTCAAAGTACTCTCTTCTTGATGCAATACAGCTATCGAGATGTTACACTTCTCAAATCAGTTGTTGACCTCATCACTTTGATACCTTTTAGTGCTTCTGCTGTTTTTTGTTTAACCTATTCCACATTGGCAAACGTTTCCCACTGAGGATGTTTTTCATCCAGGGAAACAGAAAAAAAGTTGGAGTGAGACTGAGTGAATAGGGAGGGTGGGGCATGGGGATCATGCTGTTTTTGGTAAAAAAAAAAAAATTTGCCGAACACTCAGCATAGAATGGGCAGGTGCATTGTCATGGTGGAAGAACCAGTCACTTGTTGGCCACAACTCAGGAAAGTTTCTTCTGCAAATCATGACAAAACCTTCTCAAACTTCCAGATAAAAACTTTGGTTGACCGTTTAATCTGGAGGAACAAATTCCAAGTATGCCACAAAATGCCCACTCTCCAAAAGATAATTCCTGTTTTGGGGGGGGGGTATCCCTCGTAGTAGATAAATTTAGAATGAGTAACAGTAGGGCTGATCCTGTGTAAATATAAAGAGTTAAGAACCCAGGTTCCAGTTAACATCTCATAGAGACCATTAGGCCAATCCCAATGGACAATGCTTAAAACTTTTGTGTGAGCAAAAGGCGCTGCATGCTAATTTTTTCAATTATAAATAAAAATCAGCTGGGTGTTGAATAATTTATGGCTTCCTGCAAAGCTGAATTTGAAAACATCAAGCTGGCAGCCTGTGCCATTCCAGCCCACACATGGACAGCTGCCATGCACGCATATCCGTTACTTTTTTGGAGATTATCTCCACATGCTGTATTAGCTGGCTTTCCACATTAGCAAGTAACATAAAACACAATCAATTCCACAGGGGCCACAACACAATTACAAACAAAGATGAGGCATCCATAGCTTGCTGGTACAGAAACCTGAAGGGAATAAGGTATTGTTTTCTAATTATGGAAGCCAATTCTGGCTAGAAATAAAGATAAATCTGATAGTTATTGACTTAGTAGAGGTCCCTTCAGAAATCCTCAACTTTCCAATTAAGATAGTAATCGATAATGGAACTTAAGAAATCAAAGTCATAAAAATGGTTATATTTTACAAGTCAATTGGATAAGAATGTTGAAAGTATGTAAGATTCCTTTGAGAGGAATTTAATTACCTTAAAAGAAGATAGCGTATAAGCATTTCACACAGTGGGACTTTACATGTCAGATTTTGAATTTTCAATTTATTTCTACTGAGCTAAATGGAAAATGCTGATTTGGTAAGAATTTGTTACCCTAAATTTCATATGCCACCTTTCCCCAAGTGATCCAAATATTTTTGGTCCTTGTATTTCTGGCTCCCCAGTTTAACAGATACGGAATTTATGCAGTATTGGACCAAAACAATAAAAATCCCTCAAAGGTGATTTCTGAGTAATGTTTTTTCTATAGTAAGTCCTTTTCATTGATTAGGTTTTTTCCCAGTTAATTCTTATTCCCTTCAGATTTTGCTAATGTGGATTGTAGCATTTCACACTTTATTCCTTAAAAGAAACCCTAAACGCACCTCCTGTGTGTTCTGGTTCCCAGGTGCCTTCATCAGGTAGGGGCTGCTGTAATGAGAAAACTTTTCTCTCTGCTGGCCTCAAAGTAGATTCTAGTCTGTGGAATTTGTGAATTCTGTCTCTGACAAGAATAGCATTGCCCCTCTCCTCATGTTCTGCACCCTCTCTGGCGTCAGACTGACCAAGATCCTTTTTCTGGACTACGTCTGCAATCTCAGCTACCAGGTCTGACTCTGATTCTGCCTTTTCTGTAGGATTATATTTGTGCACATGAACAACATCTTCCCTTTCTCCTAGCAGCTTGGAAAGTAGTGAATAGAAATCACCTGTGGAAAAAAGAGAAGAGATGGGGGGGGGAATAGATGTTCATAAGATTGCAAAATTTTACAAAATTCGGTGCCTTAAAAAATACTGTTTGGTTTCTCAAAATAAAAAAGAGAGAAAGCAGTGCCCAGATTTTCAAGCATAGGAGGGGAAAAAAGAAGAGAATAATTCTCAGAACAGCAAAATATTTCATTTGTATACCACCTACTTGTTTCTGGTATTTCAGGAGGTCACAATACTATATAGCTTCTATTGACATGCTAGTAGAAAAAAATAATGCTTATGTAATGGTATGGCACATTTCAATAAACAGTTTTCACAGTATAGTTGAATTGATATTGAAGTTAAGAGTTCATCATTTTTCTAAAATAAAATATCATAAATAAGACAGGCATGGTGCCTCACACCTGTAATCCCAGCACTTTGGGAGGCTGAGGTGAGAGAATTGATTTAAATGAATATGCATATCCTTTTTTATCCAGCAGTCTCACTTTTGTAAACCACTGTACTGTTGAACAGAACTCCTGGGAATACTTGAGCCCAGGAGTTCAAGCCCAGTCTGGGCAACACAGCGAAGCCTCATCGCTATAAAAAACAAAAAATTAGCCAGGAGTGGTGTCATATGCCTATAGTCCCAGTTACTTAACAGGAGGATTGCCTGAGCTAAGGAGTTTGAGGCTGCAGTGAGCTGTGATCATGCTACTACATTCTAGCCTGGGTGACAGAGTCAGATTCTGTCTCTAAAAATACATACATATATATATATATGCTATACACCTACACACACACACACACACACACACACACACACACACACACACACACGATCAATAGCTACATGGGATAACAGCTGCCTTCATAAGCAAATCCTTTGCAGTTGCCTTTACTATTCTATTAAATTGTAAGCCACAGGAAATATACATCTTTTTAGCAGGTCCTGTAAAACACAACAAATCTAACAGATATGCATCTATTTGGAAATTAATAAACCTATGTTTTTTTTTATTTTGTTAGCAGTGTTACTATGTGTAGCTCCAATTGTTTCTTTTAAATAAGAAAAAAAAAATTCCAGAAAAATAATTTTGTGAGCAAACAATACTTTTAAATAAATTTCAAAGGAAAAGTTGTAAATAAATTTCATTAAAATGATTAATCATTAAAATGTATTTTATGACTTCTTGTATTAGAGAGTAAACTTGAATATGATAATGCAATTCCATGAAAGAAAATTATTTATAAGCTATGATCGCATGTATGACTACCGAAAGTTCATGAAGCATTTATTTTTATTTTTATTTTTCAGAAAGAAACATTTAATAGAGACTTACAAACAGAAGTGTCTGGATGGCTACAAGACACCACCTTCAGAAATTATTCTTTATATAACAAGCTTTTGGGATAAAACATGTGCAGCTTGTCACATCTTCAGATGTTCTTGCCAAGACTCATGACCACAAAGCCAGATGCATTTTTGTGAGGGTTATCTATGCTACATGTATTTTTAAAGATCTTAGTGCAGAACACCTTGCTATGTGAGGATCAAACACTGGTCATCACCATGATTTCACTTCAAGATGGCTTCCCCTTTGCCATGCAAAAGGCTATTTTCCTACAGACATGTGCAAAGAGGAAAAACCCGAAGAGTGTCCTGGCTTTATACCAACCCACTCTTGCAGGAACTAATCTAGGCTTGCCATGGTGTGAACTCACTCCATGAAGCATTTGAATCCTTGTCATTTACATCTGTGGCTTCAAATCCACTTATATCAACTGTGAATGAGAAATATATATGTCTGTTTAATATATATGTATATTTAATATATGTAATATGTATTCTCTGTAGAAACACAAACCTGCTTTCCTAAGCCAAACCCAAAGCCAACCTCCAGCTCCTCCTTTTGTCATCCTATTCTAAGTGCTGCTAAGAGAAGAAATGACTTATTACTCTAGAGTACTTCTGCTTAAGCTTTAATTACATTTACAGCACCATTAGATAACACTTAGAAAACCTTTTTTTCATGACCATTAGGCTTAGCCATGACACATTCCACTGAAGAATATATTATTAAGAAACTGGTGCAAGGGGCGGTGAAGTTTTTCCAAAATGACGCTAAGAGATCCTGTCATGTTTACAAATAATCTTGGTTTAATGATTCAAAGTAGGTTTTCAATTCTTGTCTGTGAAATCAGCTTATCCCAGGTGAAATCTTCAATCAGAAAATAATTACCAAGTAATCGGGCCAATCTCAGTAAAATGAACAAAGCAAATTATAACTCAACCAAATCTGTTAGGCCACAGTGGCATTCTGCCTCCACAGAAGAAAAATTAATACGGTACATTACTGCTAAATTCTCCTGCCCTACTCACTAAATATAGTTTACTATGCTTGAACAACAAAACATTTTATACAGAAACAAGATGCAAGAGTATTTAGGGAGAGATTTAAAAACTGGAATCCTTATGTTTAGGTTGATCGTGTTAGAGGAACACAGACTCAAAACTATGCAGGTTTGTAAGAAAAAATCTAAAAGCTGATAAAATACCAAATGTAGAGCACTCCAGTTCGTTTTGAATTTATCATTTAAAAATATCAATATGTTAGGATAGCAAAATTTGTTAAAACAATGTAATAGGTTTGGCTGCACAGGTGGCACAGTCCTTGAGAGACCAGAGACTCAGCAGAATTTCTACAAGTATATCATGACATGCAAGAGACCACTAGATGGCTATCTCTTACATTCTTACACACAAACCAGACGGTGTTGTTTTTTTCTCTTCTGATGCACTGGATATATGGAATCCTGAAATGTTAACCATTTTTCCTAGTCACTTTAAGATCTTTATTTAGAAACTGTATCCAACCAGTATAATGGATGGAGTAGAACAGGAATTAAGAAAGTTGGGTGGTTCCGACCCCGTGTCTTCTCTCAACATTCCCTTTTTATTCAGTTTATGCTCCAGCAATATTGGACTTTCACTTTCTTTCTTTCGTTCTTTTTTTTTTTTTTTGAGCTGGAGTCTCACTCTGTCGCCCACACTGGAGTGCAGTGGCCGCTCCTGGCCACCGCAGCCTCGACCTACTGGGCTCCGGCGATCCTTCTGCCTCAGCCTTCCAAGTAGCTACCACGCCCGGCTAATTTTTTTTTATTTATTGTAGAGATGAGGTCTCACCAAGTTGCCCAGGTGGGTCTCGAACCCGTGGGCTCAGGCAATCCGCTCACCTCAGCCTCCCAAAGCAGGGGATTACAGGCTGAGCCACCGAGCCCAGCAGAACTTTCACTTTCTTAAATGTCAACTTTAAGATGTTGTTTCCTCTTCCTAGCCTGTTCCCTCCCTGCTAATCAACAAGCTCTCTCAACTAAAGTCTTAGTTGTCACTTAGATCCAAAAATCCTCCCTCAATGATTCAAATTAGGGGACCCTGCTGTGTGCTCCTATAGCATGAGGGTCCTTCCTATATTGTAACTGACCAACTGGAACACACTCTTGTTTGAATCCAACCCTATTTAGTAGCTATTCTTGTGCCTTTGAGTTATTTAACCTTATTATAAAGATAATGACAACGATCTTTGAAAATTGTTTTGTGGGTTTAAAGAAAAGTTAATGTAAAATAACCAGTACAGTGCATTTCATAAAGTAGGTGTCACTAAATTGTAGCTATTATAATTACTACCTAAAAAAACAAACCATACTTGCAACATGCGCCTGCTTCAACCAGTTGTTTAGCTAATATTTAAAAAGTTGGCCCTGTGCGGTGGAACAAGCCTGTAATCCCAGCATTTTGGGAGGTGAGGCGAGAGGATTGCCTGAGCGTGTCGGTTGGAAACCAGCCTAGGCAACATGGTAAGACCTCCTCTCTACAAAAAAAATTAGCTGGTTTTCAATTAGCTACAGGTGGTAGCACACGCCTGTAGTTTCCACTTCTTGGAAGGCAGAGGCAGAAGGATCACTGGAGCCCAGCAGGTCGATGCGGGGATGGCCATGAGCGTGCCACTGCACTCCAGCCTGGACGACAGAGTGAGACTCCAACTCAAAAAAAAAAAAAAATCAGTAACTCTTTCCTAGTCAAGTATTGGGATTTTCATAATAGAAAAACAAAAGCCCCTTTTACGTTTAATGTTTACAGCCCTCTATTTTCTCAACAAGTCACTGTGGCTGCTAAAGTTAATTGGTTCCTACCTTTGCTAAAGGAGGTTGTATCTGTACGTTCGCCATCTTTTTTAGTGTATTTTTGGAAAAAACTCCCTATTCAAGTGTCCTGGGATGCCACTCCTCCAGCACGCCCCCCCCCACTGCCTTTCCTATCTTCTCTTTTTTCTTTTTCAAATATTTATTTATTATCTAACTATTTTTTTTTTAATGTCAGGGTCTCAGTCTGTCACCCAGGCTGGAGTGCAGTACAGTGGCACAACCACAGCTCATTGCACCCTCAACTTCCTGGGCTAACAATCCTTCCGCTTCAGTCACCAAAGTAGACTACAGGTACACACCACCATACTTCGTAGAGACAAAGTCTTGTGATGTTGCTCATGCTGTTCTCGATCTCCTAGGCTCAAATGAACCTCCCACTTTGGCCTCCCTGTGCTGGAATTAAAGGCGTAAGCTTCTGTGCCTGGCCTCTTTTTTGATACTATAACTTCTCCATCTCACACTGGCTCACAGGCTATCTTGAGTGGTTGTGGAGATGGGGAGAGACTCTCCTTTGACATGTTCTTCAACTTTTCCATCTTCCTTCTTCCTTTACAAGCTCCAACACTACCCAAAAGTACTCTCTGTAACAATGGAAGAATCCTATGCCTGCACTGTTCAACATTATAGCCACTAGACATATAGGGTTATTGAGTTCTTATAGCATGGCTAGGGCACCTAAATAAATTAATTTTTAATTTCACTTACTTTTTTTTTTTTTGAGTTAGAATCTCGCTGTGTTGGCTGGGCTGGAGTGCAGTGGCACGCTCACGGTCACCCCAGTGTCGACCGGCTGTGTTCTGGCTATCCTTTCGCCTCAGCCTTCCAAGAAGCCAGAACTACAGGTGCGGGCTACCATGCCCAGCTAATTTTCTTATTTGTATTGTACAAATGAGGTCTTGCCAAGTTGCCCTGGCTGGCCGCGAATCCGCGGGTTCAGGCAATCCATTCGCCTTGGCCTGCCAAAGTGCTGGGATTACAGGCTGAGCCACCAAGCCGGCCTCACTTACTTTTCATTGATTCATATTAAAATTTAAGTAGTCGCAAATGGTTAGTGTCTACCATATTCAAGATATAGGGCTACTTGCTGATTCATTCTTTCTCACATTCTCTTCTCTCCCTACATTGAAGGCATTGTTCCTGCTTCCTTTTTTACTCCTGTATGTCTTCTTCAGGAGTTAAGAAATCTTCATTGCCAAAGCACTAATCTCTTCATTTTGACCTATTGCTGTCATATAGTCCTGTTGGAAATCCCCTTCAGAAACTCTCTCCTTATAATGTTGTTCTTTACAGGTCTTCTCCATCTATCATCTTTGCTTCCTCTTTTTCTTCTGCTTATTGTATGAAAAAGCCTGGTGTTTCCTGAAGTCTATCCCTGGCATAATGTTTTCCCTCAGCTAAAGCCTCCTCCTACTAAGTGATCTCAGTCACTCACAAAGCTTAAGCTACTGCCTCTAGGCACATGACTACCAAATGTAGAGCTCTCCTGGCACCAAACTGCTAATATAAAACTACCTTCTGGAAGTTTCCACTTGGATGTCTGTCTCATAGGCATTTTGAACTCAGTATGTCTAAACCAGAGCTCTTTATCTTCTCATATTTTATCTTTTTAATAGTATCTCAGAGTGATGCCAGTGTTTTGAGTCAACCATTCCAGAAAATTGGCTTCCTCCCTCTCTCACCAATGAATCACAAAGTCCAGTATATGCTGATTTGTCCACATCAATTTTTCCCTTTCTACCACTGGTGCTCACCGGGGATTCTTAGCATTCTTTGATTGTGAGACTCTTCTTCCTCAAAAGAGATGCCCATCATGGCTTTGATTTCAAAATCTGTCTAGAATGGTATTAAAACTGTTCTTCTGTGGAGCTGACTTGTGATTGATGGCATCTCTGTGCTGGACACTCCTGGGTAGCCCACAGCTGCCTCAGCTCTGTCCACCTATCTATGTCTGGGTGGTATCCCCTAATTCTGTTTTTATCTTGAGTGATTGCGGAGGTGGGGAGAGACCCTCCTCTGACACATTTTCTTCAAGCTTTTCCGTCTTCCTTCTTTCTTTACAAGCTCCAACACTGTCTAAAAGAACTCTCTGTGAAAACAGAAGTATTCTATGTCTGTGTTGTCCATTCTGGGACCCACTGGTAAGGTTACTATAGAATTGATTTCCCAAACTGAGAAGGAAAAAGGTGTTATTAAAATTTAGACATAAACGGAGACAGTCCTAGAAAAACTGAGATGTTTTCTGCCCTACCTATTATTGACAGAGATAACATATAAGGAAGTATTTCATAAACTATAGAAAAAGAATAATAGTAATAGCAGCTAAAATTTATTGAGAGCTTAGTATGACTCAATTACTTTTCTGAGTTCTTTATACAATTTAATATATTTAATCTTTATGAAATAGTAATTATTATTGTCCTCATTTTAGATGAGGAAACTAAAGGTTAGTACTACACTGTACTAATCTGTACAGCTGGTAGGGAACTGAACAGAGATTCTAAGGCAATAGTCTGACTAATACCTTCTGAACTGCTCACTAGACTGGATCCAAGTTTCCCTTTCTTTGCTGGACTGGTCATTAAACTTTTCCCTATGGATTCACCTCAGACCTGTCAATCTTACTATAGTTAATTTTTTATTTCTTTTAAAGTTAACAGTCTTCTGAACTCAGGTGCTAGGTTTACTCTTTAACTGAACAAGCTTCTCTTTGTCCTATCCTGACCTGTCTTCTCCATATTACTACACAAGAGTCTAGTAAACTAGTCAGTACATACATACCATAGTGATTTATACAAAATTGGCTTAAAGAATGACTAGCTTTCTTTGATTTGAAAAAATAGAACAGTATTTTGTTCTCTTTAAGAGTTTTCAGTTTTACTATTGGCCATACCTTACATGAATGATAACATTCTATAAGATGTTCTAAAATGGTTTGTATGTATTTAAATTATCTCTAGGTAGGGAAAACTTGCAAGATAGAGATGTGGTTTTATATATATATTTTTAAAAACCTCTAATTTCCTATTCATTGTCATCTTCCCAGAGATTAGCACTGTTCCTATAATAGCAGATACTCAATACATGGTTCTGGAATGAATAATAATTTGTTAAAAATGTCACCTCTTGCTTCTTTCTGTATCAGTAGAGATAAAAATATTTCCTTGATGATTTTAGGCTGCAATGAGTTCCCATTTTTTCCTTTTCTTCTCTCAAATTTTGATTCTTATCTAATAAAAATGTCAAAATGCTCTAGATATATATATTTTTTTGAGTTGGAGTCTCACTCTGTCACCCAGACTGGAGTGCAGTGGCC
>NW_007248796.1:263030-263960 GCF_000164805.1 Carlito syrichta
AAAAGGAATTTGTTCATAGTTTTTTTTTAAACTATAGTCCGCCCCTCCAACGGTCTGAGGCAGTGAACTGGCCCCCTGTTTTAAAAGTTTGAGGACCTCTGCCCTAGATCTTTTAAGTAATTCAACTGAGTACGTTTGGTATTAGGAAAACACAACTGTGGTAACACTAGTATGTTGAGAGAAGAAATGCAGCACAGTACATGAGAATCTAATAATTACTTCTGAAGTTTGTAAATTGTGTGCATTAACTACTTTGTGTCTCAATGGATAGTTTTCTGCTCTCTTTCTTTCTTTTACAGGGTCTCACTCTGTCACCCAGACTGAAGTACAGGGGCACAATCCCACCACAGCTTTGACCCCCTAGGCTCAGGTGATCCTTCCGCCTCAACCTCCTGAGTAACTGGGACTATAGGTGTGTGCCACTGTGCCTGGCTAATTTTTTTTTTTTTTTCTATAGAGATGAGGTCTTGCTATGTTGCCCAAGCTGGTCTCAAACTGTTGAGCTCAAGCAATCCTCCTGCCTTGGCCGCCCAGAGTGCTGTGATTACAGGCTTCTGTTTCACAGGGACCACTCAATATTCCCTGCTCCCAGCATGGAAGTTTCTCTGGTTTACTTTCAGGAATATGGGGAGAATAAACTAAAATAGGCAGAAGCATATATTGAAAAACTGTTCTATGAGGGTTTTCTTCAGTGCTTTAAGATTGTTGGATTAAAAAATATCAAGACCCACCCGGGGCAACATGGCGAGACCTCATCTCTATAATAAATAAATAAAAATTAGCCGGGTTGTGGTAGTGCATGCCTGTAGTTCTGGATACTTGGAAGGCTGATGCAGAAGGATCGCTGGAGGCCAGCAGGTGGAGGCTGTGGTGGTCAGGAGCGGCCACTGCACTCCAGTCTGGGTGACAGAGTGAGACTCTAACTCAAAC
>NW_007248796.1:263980-275449 GCF_000164805.1 Carlito syrichta
ACACACACACACACACACACACACACACACACACACACACACACACACACACATCTAACATTTAGACAACGTAAAATCTTAATTGCGGGAGGCACTTTGATTTTTAAAAAATGATCAAGAACCTCTTCATAACTTCCCAGAATATAAATTCTCATTTCTCACACAAATCACTAGTACTTCATTACCTAAAACAAATAGCTCTTGTTACTGCTTACTGCTCTGTGATTTCTGTGGTACATGGAGAGGAAATAGGATGCTCATCAGTAATTGAACCACTGATAAAATATGCCAAGTAACCAAGTTAAGAAGACTAAAACAATGCAACACAACTGATTAATGAGAGAGTTACGAGGAACAGAAAAATAAAAGCATCCCTTTTTAGATTTTAATATTTTGTTTTATGACTCAGTCATAAATAACTTTCCCTTCTGGTTAAATTCAATTTGGTTTATTGATTGTTTACTTATTACTAACTCACAACATTTGCTCTTTAGCCTTAGAGAAATAAAACACATGATCATAAAGACCAGCTCAAGGATCACAAATGAAGTTAACCTTATGATGTCTTCCCCTTACAGGGCTCATCTGTTTGAAAAGCAATCAGAAATTGGCTTTTTTTTCCTTTTTAAGAAAATGAGACAAATATTAAAAAGGAGAAGATAAAAGATGATGTCTTTTGTAACTACCATGCACATAGATCCATATCAGAAAGCCTAACCATGTGATAAATATCATCCACATCTGCCTATTCTGTTATTAGGAAGCCAATTCAAAACAGCATTCAGTCAGCTTCCCAGAACCTTGGGGGGTATTTAGAATTGTGTTTGATAGATGAGTTCAATAAATAAACACTTGTGAGCTGCTCATAAATCATAACAATGTGATAAATTTTTGGTGAATGGGAATGCAAACAAAAACTGTATCTTCTTTAAAACAGCAAATGGCATTGAGAGTGCTTGGAATTAACGAAGAAGATGCTACTAAAATCACTTGTACCTTATTAAAGGATCAAAGAATGTCCTATTTTGAACAAGGCAAAGAAACAAAAACTTTAGCTACTATGCTCAGCCTTTATTCATTTCTCCCATAGAGTGTTTACCAACTGTTACTTTAGCAAGCTTTTCACAGTAGACTATTGTGTTTTTAACTTGCAACCTTGTTCGCTTGATTCTGCTTATTTGGTAAAACATGCCTATGGTAATTCATTTTTGTTAGCATAAAACCACTGTGAAATTATTCTGTTTCACAGAAGGTGTCTGAAGACCTTTAACTATCTGGGGTCAGGGAGTGTTTTCCCTCTACAAATTGTATTTTTGTCATATTCTCCCTGCCTTGGGAATAGAATAGCTCAAGCTGACCTTTGAGTAGAAAGATTGATTATATGAGGGCACAAAGACTACAATGAGAAGAGTTTGGAGCAAATTGAATAAAACATGTTAAAGGCCCTTTCTAGCAAAAGAAACGTTGTCTGTACCATAATGTACGATAACAAGGGCATACTGGTATTGTGAATTTTGACTTTCAATTCTGTTGGATCTTCCCAATGCAACGGAAATAAATTTCAACACTACATCTATACTTTGAATTTTAGAAAAGAGAAACACTAATTTGTAGAACTCCTAAGTGCAGTTGTATAGATGCTTGCTAACATCTAGTAAGCTTCTTAGATTCAGCACATATTCCTTGCTTAAGCAATGTTTATAAAAGCTCAGGCTGTACCTTTGGTGTAGCGAGCATATATAAGAATTCTTAATGCATAAGAAATAAAGAGAACTCTTGAAATACATGTTCATCTCCTAAAAGGGTCAATCATAATATATAAGTGAGGAATATCTGTGTGTGTGTGTGCGTGTGTGTGAGCACGCGTGTGCCTGTTTTGGAAGACCTCAGTGTGAACCTCCTCATTCTGTAGAGTCTCCTAGGAGTCATCTTCTCCATTTAGAATTGTTGTCTAATTGGGATTATTGTTTAGTTTATTGCTCTTATTACACATATAGGTAATTCTTCACTTACAGTGTTTTTAAAGGATGGTGACATTTTAGTTGTTTTTGAATATCCATCAGTGTTTTCCTGCATGTAGGCACACATAATCAACTCGTTCACAGGTAAGCTCAGTTATATGCAAATAGGCTATTTTCAAATTGAGATGGGCAGGGATATACACATATTATGCAGCTATTAAAAATCATTCTTACCAATAATGTTTACTATTGAAGGAAATATCAAGCATAATATTTTTAAAAAGAAGATACAAAACCATGTATATATGATGAACTAACTTTCATTAAAATAATGTGCATTATGTATATGCATGTATCTAAAATATAAATGTATGTATAATATAATTTTCACACACAAATATATAGATGACTCATATTTATGTGGACTATGGATAGTTTTTAGTTGTTTCTTCATGCTTTATATCATTTCCATATCTTCTATAATGAATATTATTTTAAAAAATCAGTCAAAATAAGCATTATTTTTAAAGAAATCCCTACAGACTTAATTAAAGTCTCATTAAAATCTTTCCCATTGTTGCATGATCCAGGAAAACATGATAGGTAAAACGGTCATATAATGATGCTTTTGTGGTGTCTCTGTAATTACATCTTTTGAGATAGAGTCAAACCCACTTGCCTTACATCAGACTTACTCTACAGAGAGCAGATGTAGACAAAGATGCTGTGAAAGGGTTAGTGTGTTTGGGAGTAAGCACAGGCTGGAGCAATACCACATGGATTTCAAACGTTAGTTCATTTCCAGTCAAGATTAATGTTCTGGCAAAAACACTAATAGCTAGCAATTTTAGTGATAAGGATTTCAGAGAAAATCAAATATTTAATTTCTTCTGGAGAAATACAGTACTACAAATAAACTTGTGATGAAAAAGATCACTAGATTTCTCTGAAATTTTTTCTCCATGTTGGAGATAATTCCTATTTCCTGTCCATTTGTGGCATAGCTATCTTTTCTTAAAAATTAGTCTATAGAATAGGATTATTTCTCTCTTTTCTCTTCCTTTTTTTTTTCTATCTTGGTAAAGCCTGTTCTTTTTTCTAACATAACATTACATATCTTAACCTGTATCTTCCTACCTGCTTTTCAGTGTATTAATATAGGAAGTAAAAATATATATATATATTTACTTCCTATCTTAATATATATATGGAGACAGAGAGAGAGGTGGAGAGCAAGAAAGTAAGTATATATATGGAGGTGGGGGGGAAAAGAGAGAGAGAGAGAGAGAGAGAGAGAGAGAGAGAGAGAGAGAGAGAGAGAGAGAGAGAGAGATTCTATTATCCTGGTAGAATTATCCATATCATGTGCAGAACCCACTGATGGGTAGAGGGCTTGCCTTTGAGGACATGTCCACTGATGTTTTATGTCTTTTTCTTCCTGGCCCACAACTATTCTGTATCCTATGTGGGTTCGACATCTTCTTTGGCACCAACATAGATGGTATCTCTTAGCTTGTGACTAGCACAACTGAAGTAATTCAGGACTTTTATATTAGGGCTAAAAAATATTATAAGAATTGATAAAATCTAGAGAAATACTAAACAAATTGTTTTTTCCAGAACATCAAAATAAGGCAAAAAGTAGAGTTTGAGGGCTTACTTTAACATACATGGCATATTCAATTATTAGAGTTCCCTTATTAGCTACTTGGTCAAAGTGACACCCCAAAGAATGAAAACAGACATTTTGTGCAAACAAACATCTTTGAGAAGGATGGAATACTCCTTCAGTAAAGAGTAGATTTACTCTGCGAATTGTATTGTCTAAGGAGACACACTGATCTCATCAATGTATCAAATAAACTGTGTATACAAATGTACATTTAATATATTTCTGTATTTCTCTTTAAGTCCTAGGTCAGTGATCCCCAGAGACCAGCAGGATAACAGACTATACTGACCATTGAAATGGCTTTCAGTGAAGTACTGTCTTTACTTAATCCAAGGAGGTGACATTTTGATGGACCTACTAATTTCAATATAGAAATACCATACCCTATTTTCTACATTATGAAAATGGATAATATCAGAATGTTTTTCCCTTCCCAAGTTAAATAACTTTATAGCATTTTTATTCATAAGTAGAAGAAAACAGACAGGAAAATAATATATGTGTCCACAGACAACTTCTCTGAAATCATCAAGGGTTTGGATATATTTAAGTCTCTGAATATTATATATATCCCATAAAACACAAGTGGGTAAATGAATGGCAAAATATGAACGTTCTTAAAGGATTTGGTTTGTAGGTGTATATGACACCTCCTAAGTCCTACTATTTGGAAAGAACCAAACAGATCTAACATGTAAGATCGCTTCACTAGCAAAACCTCTAGGTTTCTAACCTTTCAGAAGTGCCAATGTTTTCCTTCATCAATCCACCTAACTCCAAAAGAAAAGCATAGTCTAGTATCAGTTTCTATAGAAACATGCCATTTTACAAGATGCATCTATTAAATGGTGGTAATCTCATTCCATAGTGTATTATATATGCTGGTATTTGTAAATGCATTCTAAAATGACTCAGATTATTTCAAAGACATACATTTCAAACAGTGTGTGAAATGTCAAAATAATTCATTGTAAATCTGAACACATTTCAATAAAATTACAGTAAACACTGTGATTACTACTGTATTCAGACAGCTATCGTTAACTTCGTTCAAAAATATAAATAGGATTGATAAATTTAGCTATTTTAAATTGTTCAATGGTCATTTAGACCACAATCATCTCCCTAGGTCTGACTTAACACAAAAGCAGAAACAACTTTGAACTAAGCTGTATTTTCTTTGAAGGTCACTTTGTTAGAATAAGACGTTATGAAATATACTCTATATAATTTAAAAACCATCAGATTACAGTTTGCCCTGTGCTTCTTCCAGAGTGCATTTTCCCCTTTCGGAAGCCTGGGTTCTTTTATTTTGCAAATACTATTAGTGCAAGAGTGGTATCTTTGACTCAGACCTAAGATAACACATTTGGAAGAATTCCAATAGCAGTTTATGATGTCTGAGCAATAGAAAATTTCTATATGTTGCTAATAGAAAAATCTTATCTATTTTTTGTATGCTTTACGCTGTCAATAGAAATGTGATTGTATTAACATTAAACTAATGTTTTAAGCATATCTTAGGCCAAAAACAGTTTGATAAGATAACATACTCCAACACCTAACACAAAACACTATCTTCCAAACAACTGGCAAGAAACCAAGATTCAAGAGAGTAATTGTGTAGTGCCAGCATACACAATATATGACACACAAGCATCAAACATTACCACTTCCCATAAATAGAACTGAGGAAGAATGTTGCTTCCTTAACTCATCAGATGACAACGTAACACAAATCTACACATGTATAAGACAATAATTCCTCCTACCTTGCTGAAGGCAGAGAAGAATGACTTACAGAGGCAAGACGCAGGTTTAATTCTTAATTTCTTTTTTCTTGAACCTCAAATATACTTAATGAACATACACAAGAATTTAAACAGGAAAGATCATTAGATTTCAAAAGCAGCACGATGATTGTTTTCAATGATTATATTTGCACTCATTTGTACTATTCATAAGAGTTACAATATTAAGTGAATTAAGATGAAGACAGTAAAGGCTAACAGAACTAAATTACATGAATGAATTGTACTTTCCAGGTTAAAGTGAAATAATTGACATTTTCTCATGAATTATGCATTATATAAAAACAGCAATACAAAGAGTTTGTGGCTGATACAGAGAGACATAAAATATCTCAATAACTTTACACTTTGGTTGCTTATTTGATAAATAAATACTTTTATAGGTCTAGTTATAAAAATAAGCATACAAACCCTGGTCTAACACTTCTTCTTCCCGCTTTGGTTGCTGTAGTAAAGGAACTTTATCTTTGTACTCTGTTTCTGTAAAGGATCAAAGAAGCTGAGCATAAATTTGCAGTATATATTACATACTTTAAATAGTTTATTGGAAATATGGCATCAACATAAAAATGCTATTCAGGGTTTTGTGTTTATTACATTATTAAGAATTTATATGACAGAAATGCTCTAACTCACAAGCGTCTGGCCCCCACCACCATAACCACTAATTACTACACTTCTGATTTAATAACTAAGTCAACTACTCTTTCCTTAATATATAAACAATACAAAATGTTAAAAATGCATCAACAAAACTATTCATATTTGTTTTTTAACTAAATTTAGTAATATTTTAAGAACATTTTAAAGTCTATCCTATAAATACACTAGAATCTTAATAAATGGCCTGATTGCTATGGTAACTTTTCTCAAATTTCTCCACTAGAAAGAAATAAGAAGTTGCTCTAGCATGCTAAGACTGAACTTGCAAAATTCAATCAAATCTCAGTATATTTAAGAGGCTAAAACAGGGCGTGGATTTTGGAATTTTAAACTAAAAAAAAAAGGCAGCTAATATGACCATTTTGCAGATGAACAGTAAGCTAAATAACAATTCTGAGAATGAGACTAAAAAAAAAAAAAGCCAAGTAATGCCTCACAAATCAAGAATTGTTCTTTGCTTGATATGGTGCATTAAACAGATAATTTAAAATATGGCTAGAAGATAACCATTTTCACAGACAAATGGTAATGCTCTTTAGAACATGATATATAAATTCATATGTTGTGTAAGTTTTTACTGGTTATGGGAGGAATGTGATGGGAAAATGAGAAAACACGAATTAAGTGAAGAAAAGTCTACATTTATGGGACTGATCCCAAAACCAATCTATTTCATCACTGGCTGAGATTTTTCTCGCTAAATGTTTGGGTGAGGACATGTCAAGGAGGGGAAATAGAATATAAAAGAGAGAAAAGAGGAAATAAAAATATGTGTACCCATGTATTATCTGACAGACAGAAATAAAGATGGGCTGAAGTGATTTTAAATATTAATCACATAGTTAAGTGAGATACATAAGAAAATATAAAATACAAAATCATATATTACTTCATATTAAACAATGATATTACCTTTGTGATGTCCATGCATCATAACCATATCAGACTTCACAGGAATTGGAATATTAGCCTCTGGTGGTATGGTTCTGAACATATCTGGAGCTACATTCTGTGTACAGGTCATGAAAGAAACTGCATGCTTGGCTTCCATGTAATACATAATGTATAAGTTACACATTTCATCACTAGATGTGCCACTGCAGCCAAAAAAAAAAAAAAAATACAACAAATCAGCCATGCCCATAAAACACATTCTTAATGCAAGAAAAATGTAACCATTAAATCTGCCAGCAACGGATTCAAAGGTAGAAATATGGTGTGTTTATTTTATGGCTTTGATTAAAACCCATCACAGTTTTCAACATCAAAACACATTGTCAAAGGCATATTTCCATTTAACAGTGGAGTATCAGTTTGCAGTCACTCCCTGAGTATCATAAAATATGGCACTGAAGTAGCTGAGCAATAACAGCACTTTCTTTTCTCTCTTAAATCTCTTTATTCTTTAGTTCCTTCTCATTTACTAAAACTCACAGATTAGGCACACTTTTCTCATGAAAAGTCTTATTTACTTGATAAGGGTAAACTTCAGAACTTCAATAGAAATATCATACATTATTTGCAAATCTTAAAAAATAGCTTTTCTTCTAAACATCAAAATTTTTGGACCATCAAAATTCTTTTGAACTGACTCCTTCCTCATGGTCAGATGAATCCAGAATCATGCGTCCATACTAAGGCATCCTAAGTGTATCCCTGATGTCTGACTTGGAAATTAGGCTTCTACAGCAAGGTAGAAAAGAAAGCCTGAGAAATGATTCAAAATGAAATCAACACTAATCTCTTTTAAGGGCTGAGACCTGACTGGAGTAGTGCTGTTCAGTTGAATGACTCAATGTTAAAAACAGATTTTGAAATAGTGAAATGAACATTTCCAAGAAAAAAGTTCCAAATAATAGAAATATTGTTTAATTGTTTACAAAACCTGTTTTCTGCTTCCTCAGTTCACATGGGTTACTATGGATTTAATTCTCTTCACTATTATTAAGAAGGAATTGTTTAAGTACAGTTTCACAAGACTTTTACATAGCAAGGTAAGTAGTCTGGACAAAGGAACATTTCCATTTTCTGACAATTTTTAGCAAGCCTACATTAATTTTTTTTAAGGCTATAAGGTGGGTTTTTTGCTGTACAGAAACACATCAGTGTTGATTTTTCCAGCAATGTCATGCAGCACTCACTTCCTCTCCATAGCAACAGTAATGACATCAGCAAGGGAAGAAAAAATAAAAATATTTTCCAAGCAGGGATTTGATTTCTCTAGTCCTTGAAAATGTAGACCCCTTGAGAGACCACAGGAATCAGTCCCTACTATGGGAAGCCCTGTTTATGCGCTGGAAATCACTTGGCTTCTCACTCTCTGAATCTGATACCTGTCAGTGTAATTGCTTCTCCCGTAAAATATAAGCAAATAGTGAAGTACAAACCCAAACATACATCTGTTCACTACATGGATCTTCATGGTGTCAAAGCACCATTCCTAAGAATTACATTTTAACAACCTTGAAGTTGGTCAGAAAATTACATGTGATAAAAAGAAAGGTTATTGCAAAAATAATAGGCCAGAGCCCCGCACCATATCATCTTTCTTTTCCCTACTCAAAAGAGGAAGTATGTGTAGATTAAGAAAGCAAGGACGGAAAAGAAATTTAAGATGTAGTGGCTGGGTGTGGTGGCTCACACATGTAATCCCAGCAGTTTGAGAGGCAGAGATGGGAGGACTACTTGAGCCGAGGAGTTCAAGACCAGCCTGGGCAACATAGGAAGAACTCATCTCTATTTAAAAAAAAAAATCACAGAAAAAATTAGCTGGGTGTGGTGTGCTTGTGTGCAGTCCCTGGTACTTGGGAGGATAAGGAGGGAGAATCGCCTGAGTTGAGGCTGCAGTGAGTTGTCAATGTGCCACTGCAATCCAGCCTGGGCAACAGAGTAAGACCTCAAATAAAAAAAAAAAAAATTGTGGCTCCAGCTTAAAAACTCTTGAATCATCCCATGCTTTCACTGGGGGACATCTACCCACTACAGCATATGTAATATATCCAGTATCGTGATCTTTTTCCTTATTATTAAAAAATAAAACAAAAGCAACTATAACTAATGATCTATATTGTTGCTTCCCTGGACCAGAGTGTTCTCTATTGTATAAAGTGAAATAATTTATTCTGTATGTTATTATGATGTTTTTTGTAAAATACATAAAGAAGGAAACCTTAGAATTCTTCCCCTTTTCCTAATTTTCTTCTAGAGTAATATTTCCCAAACTAATACTATAAAACGTTGGCCTTGAAATGCTTACAGAGGAACTGGAAAAAAGTTATTCTATGACCAAATGGAAATGTTGGTTTACACAAATTAAACAGAAGTCTATGTTGCCTGAGTCTTTTAATACACAATGTGCTCATGACTTTATGGGGAGAACACACAATAGGCACTACTCCCCAAATGAATCTGACTAGGCTTTTTTGTGTTGTTATGTGATCCAGGACAAAATTTAAGAAAAGTATTATGATACTTATGACTTGCTCTTACATGGATAGAAACATAATCCTAGTATTGTTTAAGAATGACCAATCACTGAGCACGGTGGCTCACGCCTTTAGGAAGATTTTCAGTTGAGTGATTCTTCTACTAAAACTGAATTTAACTCTGTATTAAGCTAGAAATCTATAACCAGAGAAAACTTTGCTTAGGTAGAACAATCATGGGTAACTCTTAAAAGCACTTAAAAATACAGACTAATTTTCCCACATCAGAAATTTATTTCAAAATATCACCACGAAAAAATAGGTAGATTTGGCCAGTTTGGTGGGGGTTCAAACTTGTAATCCCAGCACTTTGAGAGGCGAAGGCGAGAGGACTGCCTTAGCCCATGGGTTCAAGACCAGCCTGGGTAACATGGAAAGACTTAGTCTCTACAATAAATCAAAACACGCCTGTAGTTCCAGCTACTTGAAAGGCTGATGTGGAAGGATCACCTGAGCCCAGCAGGTTGAAGGTGCGGTGGCCTTGAGCATGTCATTGCACTCTAGCCTGGGCAACAGAGTGAGACTCCAACTCAAAAAAAAAAAAAAAAAAGACCTATCAAAAGAGTTTCTTTTTAGAGTAGCATGTAGATCGAAACACGTAAAAATCTACTGTTTCTGAGAAAATACTAATCACATACACAATACAGGCTATACAAAACTCTTCAAACATGTGTATACACATACACACACACACACACAGAGATATGTATATTTTTTCTGTCTATTCTTCCATTTATCAATTCATTAATATAAACATATAGTTTACATGTTCAGAAAAATATATTAGAGATTTGAGAAGCAACTAATAACACAAAGTTTCAAAATCACTAAAATAAAATATCTTGTTAGTATATATTCCCTCAAATATAATTTTGGTGTTTTTAACTTGTTACATGTATATTTGGAGGGCTTCTTTTTAATATGCATTTGAGAAGAAATTGTACTAAAAGTAAAAAGAGTTCATTTCAAATAGGCAGAAGGTAATTAATCTGAGAACAAGGAATCAAACTGTGAAAGGTGGGTTAAGGGGAATAATCAAACAATACAATTATCAGAGTAGTGACAGAGGAAAAAAGAAAGAAAATTGTAGACAGTGATAATGGGGAGGAATATGAAACAATAAGGTAGCATAAATTTGAAATAATTTTTGTACTAATATTAGAGACAAAGGTAGCAATTACTATCTCAGAAATAGTGTATAGAAAGGTACAAAGTTACATGTTTAAAAAAATACGTAAGTATAGCAATGGAAGGGAAATCAGTAACTTTTTAAATAATATAAACCTTTGTCCTTTATAATTTATGATCATACCTTACTATTCTAATTAGCAAATTTGAGAAAATAAAAAATATAAGCTAATGTTGGAAGTTATTTTCTCAAAAATGAATTATCTTACTATATATTGCATTAGCTTTTGAGAAAAATTATACATACATGTGTAAATACATATACACAATACACTAATTCAATTACATTTATATAGTATGTGTCAATTTGATACACACACAAACACTTTCATCTTTAAACACATGATTTTCTCAGCCATCCTAATCAGCTCACTAATATAGTTCACTGGGGCATCGATTCTATGATTCAAAATTTGATCAATTCTTGATCAAATAATTTAGGAATCTTTGTTATCACAAGAAAAACTTCATTAGAATAGCTGAATAAAAAGAAAAGAGCCGGACTCGGTGGCTCAGCCTATAATCCCGCGCCTTTGGGAGGCTGAGGTGAGTGGATTGCCTGAGCCCGCGGGTTCGAGACCCGCCTGGGCAGCAAGACCTCATCTCTACAATATATCAAAAATCAGCCGGGCGTGGTAGCGCATGCCTGTAATTCCGGCTCCTCGGAAGGCTGAGGCGGAAGGATCGCC
>NW_007248796.1:275469-327317 GCF_000164805.1 Carlito syrichta
CGGGAGCGGCCACTGCCCTCCAGTCTGGGCGACCGAGTGAGACTCCAACTCAGAAAAAAAAAAGAAAAGAAAAGAGTCATACTTTATTCCTTTCCTTCTATAAATAGACTTGTAGTCAAGGTAACTCTGAGCTCCTATCTGAAAAAAGAAACTATCAAATGCTAAAAATGTTAGGATTCAAATCACCCTTGGTAGTAGCATCACGGATTGCCTATTTTATTCCACAGCCATTCATCTTGTACTCACAAACCAAAACCTTAGTTTAAACTGGACAAATTGCTTTCTGTACTTCTAAGGGAGGATTCTGACACATCTATGCTTAATTTCCATAGACGTCAACATATGTAATTCAACTCCACTAATCTGAATAATTATTAATGTCAGAAGGTGGGAAGGAAGGTTGTGTTTACTTGCTGTACTGGCTCCACTGAATGATCCTCTAAATATTCCCCAGTGCCAGTGTGATTCCCCAAAATGGTGACTGCTGGCATCAACTGTGTTCTAAAATTACAGTAGTGCATTTATTTCATCCTCTTGCATAATAAAGTGTTTATGTAATAACTTCCTCTTTTATATTGACATACGTAAGATAAATTGCCTTAAGTCTGACATACTGTGTGAGCCTGAAAATAGAAAGCCCTCAATAAGTACTTGCTGAATGAAGGAAGAATGAATAATCTTGCTTAATAAATGTTTACAGCTTATGACACAAGTATGTTAGCCCTAATATATTATTTTGTTGAATAATGAGGCAGGATAGTTTTATGTACTCAACTGATCTGTAACATTGATAAAAATGTTTATCTATGTGTTTTATATCTACATTTGCTCATATAACCGTTTATGTAGATCCTATAAGGGCTTTTATTAAAATATTTTATATTAGAAAGACATGTAACAAAGATTTATGAAAGTACCAAGTATTTTGAAATGTATCAGTTAAAAATTCCAAATATCTTTGTATACCATGTCTATATTGCAGATACTCCAACAGCTTCATGATTCCTCCACCCATACCCGGTGCCCTTTATAGTCAACAGATGTTAGGCTTGAAATTCACCAAAATGGTGTAATACTAATTCTGGAAAGAAATACAAAAAATTTAAATGAATCATTTTATAAAATTTTTAATCATTTCTTAAACAGGTTTCATGGTGCTTTTAAATGTATACATTAAGAAGTTTTTATCATATAACTTTAGCTTTGGAGGTAACACACTTTAAAATGCTGATAGAAATGCTGTGTTAGCATCTATGAATATGCATATTCTAATGAAATGACTTATTCCAAATGAAAAATGTGACCAACAAAATTGGCCAATTTGGTAAATATTATCTAACTATTCTCAAGAATTAATTTTAAATTATAGCATATAAACTTTTAGGCTGATTAGTTGACTTAATTAGCTTAATTGGCTGACTTAATTAAATTCTTTTTTTTGTTTAAACTTGACTAAACATTTGAAATGAATTTAGGAAAGTATCATGTTGAATACAAAATATGTAATGCAGCCAGGCACAAAATAATGCTTCTTCATAGATTAATTAGTACTATGTTGTCAGTATATACTTTGGTGCAACTTTATTTAGGATATATTATTCATATTTACTATTTAAAAAAATACCTGGATAAACATTTTTACTATTAAGTATATTAATATACCTTATCTTAAATCCATTTATTTTTTAAAAATTAAATTAATATTTTTGATTTATAAATCACAATTATATACATTTATAAGGTACAATGAGATATTTTGATATATGTATTCAATGTGGAATGATTAAATCAAGCTAATTAACATATCCATCATTCTGCTTATCTATTCTTTTTTATAATCAGATATTTAAAATTGACTTAGTTATTTTGTAAAATACATTATTGACTATAGTTACCTTTCAGTGCAATAAATCTCAAAACTTATTTCTTCTGTCGGAAACGTACCCTTTGATCAACAATTCCCATCCCCTGCCTCCCACCTCCCAATAACCATCATTGTACTCTCTGCTTCTATAACTTCAACTTTTTTGTATTCTTTTTTTTGAGTTGGCGTCTCCCTCTGTCGCCCAGACTGGAGTGCAGTGGCCGCTCCCGGCCACCGCAGCCTCGACCTGCTGGGCTCCGGCGATCCTTCCGCCTCAGCCTTCCGAGTAGCCGGAATTACAGGCGCGCGCTGCCACGCCCGGCTGATTTTTTGATTTATTGTAGAGATGAGGTCTCGCTGCCCAGGCGGGTCTCGAACCCACGGGAACGCATTTTCTTTGAGTGGCCATTTATGAACACTTACGTTGTTAAATCTACCTTTCCTTCTTCCTTCCTTCTCTTTCCTTCCTTCTCTCTTTCTTTCCTCCCTCCCTCCCTCCCTTCCTTCCTGTTAGAGTCTTACTCTGTCCCCAGGCTGGAGTGCAGCGACATGCTCTCATGGCCACCACAACCTCGACCTGCTGGGCTCAGATGATCCTTCCACCTCAGCTTTCCAAGTGGCTGGAATTACAGGCGTGTGCCACCATGCCTGGCTAATTTTTTGATTTATTGCAGAGATGATGTCTTGCCATGTTGCCCAGGCTAGTCTTGAACCCATGGGCTCACGCAGTCCTCTCGCTTCCAACTCCCAAAGTGCTGGGATTATAAGTTTGAGCCACTGCGCCTGGCCAAATCTACCTATTTTTTGTGGTGATATTTTGAAATAAATCCCTGATATGGGAAAATTAGTCTATTTTTAAGTGTTTTTATTAGTTATCTATGATTGTTCTACCTAAGCAAAGGTTTCTCTGATTATAAATTTCTAACTTAACTGAGTTAAGTTTAGTTTTAGTAGAAGAATCACTCAACTGAAAATCTTCGTAGTAGGTCACTATCAACAGTTTTTCTGTAAAACCTAGAGTACATGTGGCTTCAGAACAGGAAGATTAGGAAGATTTAAAACTTGAAGTCAATAGTCTTTCCACTACATAGAGAAGGGACTTACTGGCCCCAGTCTATCCTTGGATAAGTATGATTTATAACTAAGTGTGCTTCAAATCTGTGTCCAGTGGTACATTTGTGTATGTGGGTTGGAAGTAGGTGGGAAGAGAGAGGAGTGAGGAGAGATTTACAAAGTTAATATTTAACAGACATCATGAAAAATACTAGTTTTTTCTCACTGGTTAAATTTTCAACCTGTGATCCTGTAATACTCTCTGGAGGTTTTACCTATTGTTTTACAAAACAGAGATGTATTGTTGCTATTTTTCTGAAAATAAAAAGCATATTAAGTGCTATAGGAATATTATACATTATTACAAGGATTTTTATTCGTATTTAAATTTATTCAATTTTGTCTTATTAGTTTGTCATTCTATTGGGAAAAAATTGCTTCTGTAGTATAAATTAAAGCTCTGGAATATGGACTCACCCAATAACTTAATTCCCTACAATTCCTTTCTATTTCATTTATATTACCAAATGGTATTTCCTTTAGTCCACATGAGATTTGGGAAGGGATAAATTAGTATAGTCATTTTAGGGTATTATTTTAAAGCAAAATGCACATTAAAAAAAAAAGACAAGAATTATTCTAGACTCATGAAACTGAAAGAGGCCTCCAGAGATCACTTTGGCCTCCCATTCCAGTACTATAACAAGTCATTAATTTCTACGGCAGTTATTACCTGGCAATTCAGAGAGTAGATTTTGGCCAAACAAACTCTCCCAAACTGTAAAGAACCTTTTAGGCAAAAAAAATTCTACTTTTTCCACACTTAAAACCAACACATGCAACGTGTTGAAAGGGACTTTTTTTTTTTACCTGTTTTGTTTGTTTACTTACTTCAAAGGTTAATAAAATAACCAAGGGCTCTTATGTAAAGTTCCTGTGGCTGTGCACAGACATAAAATGGATAACAGCTGATCAATACCCTCTGACTCATATTACCTCATGTATTTAAAGATTGTTAGGAAGTGAACGGTCAGACTCCTTCAAATTGAGTTACATCTATTTTGCCACCCCTTTTATTACCATCATCATTTCCTGTAATTCAATAATTTTATTCCTTTTCTTAAGTCTCTTTCCCAAATTTATTTAAAAGCAAAGTTTAGGAATTTCTAATTTTAATACTTTCCTATTGGTTCTATCTTTAGTGTTAAAATGGTTGCTTATTTCTATGAAAACCCTTTTCAAGTGACATATAAAATTCTATTCCACTATATCAAATGCCCACTTTTTAAAACCTGCATCAGTACCTTTGCCCTCTCCCCTTACAGCCAACTGTTATCATAGGAATCATCCACAGTGCATCTAACACACATTTTCTGATGCTTACTTTCTGTAACTTCTCTTTGATTAAGAGATAAATGGTTGAAAACTCTAGATTCCAGGTGGCATCAGTAAATATTTTAAAACCTAGTTGAACATGAAAAGAAGGCTCCTTGATTCTTTTCTAACACAAAGCATGATAAGAAACTTTACCTTTCATTTTTCATTTAGGTAAGCTTTTTTGAAAGAGATCAGAGTGCTTTGAAAATTTTGCTCAGTGTTATAAAATATAATTATTACAAGGAGGCTTGGTATTTCGAAAATTATTTAAAAGCCTTGACATTTTCCTTTTGGAAAAGTGTGGCATATTATTATCCTCATTTAGTAGACTAAAACAACTGGAAATTACTGAATACACAGAAGCTTTAACAGGCTGAAAAAAAATCACAGTTGTGAGTATTTAATGGGCACCATCAAATGCACAAACCACATATATATCTAAATTTGAACACAGGGCAAAAGGACACTTGAGAGAAAAAATTTCACAATCATTATATTTTCTTTATTAAGATGAGTCTGAAGAAGTAATATACATGCTTGCAGTAAGGGTAATATTTAGAGGTGTGAAGCTGAGAGCCTTGAAGAAGTAGGGGAAAAGAAAGCATAAGAAATGACTATCATTCAATAGCCAAATGGTGGGGAGAAAAAAAGAAAGAAAAAATGAGCACATGTTCTGGTGTTTGTCTGAATTAATCAGTTTTGAAATGATAAAACACTACAGTTTGTAATGATCCATGACAGGATAAAAAATGTGTAATTCATCCACAAAGATAGCTGTCACCCATAATCATGCCTTGTCCCAGTAAAATTTCTTAAAACAGTGGAATGTGCAGAATCATACCCAATGTGTGTGGCTTCTGTCCTTCCTTCACCAGTGAATACACATCTTGCAGCCAGAATGTCACCAAAACTAACATCTACTGGATGTTCCACGGGGTAGAAAGCCTGCCAAAAATACATACACAATGATCTACTACAATTATCAACAAATCGCAGAACCACATGCTTTAATTATGTGAAGCTCGGCCCCACTCTGGATAGAGATGATGAATACAGACAGTAGACAGACACACACACACACACACACACACACACACACACACACACACACACAGTGAGATAACCACTGGATAAAAAAGTTCACCTTTAATCACTTCTACTTTATAACAAGGATACCAAACTTTGAAATAAACAAATACTCTTAACAAATACATTCAATAAAAGTCAGAAAACATGTAATACCAGAAGAGCTATCTGAAATATTGCCTTTGATTAAATAATGGGAAAGAAAAGATTTCACCAATATGTTTAGATTATATGGAGGTGTTGAAGTTGTAAAAAAGAAGTTATATAGCTTAAACATACAGTAAAGACAGATTTAGAGATTTTTAGATCCTAGAGGAATACACAAGGGTTGTAACAGAGTTTTCAAAAATTACTTTCTGCTGGTTGATATTTTTTTCTCTCAAAATTAAATTAGATTCTCCACACCTGTGGCAGCTGGGGACTCTGCCGTCCAATCAGTGTCCACTGTCCACTTCGTACTCTGTATCCACTTACTACCTTACCTGTAATAAACCCAAATTATAATGATATAATGTTATTAGGAAAATAAAAGAAATATTTACTTTCCTGTTTTAAAATAAAATCTGAATATTTTCAGAAACCCAAATACTGAGTATCTTAAGAAAACAGTATGATGAAACAGCATAAGACAATTTCAAGGTACTGTGTAAAATCCCCTTTGTTGAAACAGACTTAAAGTCAAATATAATTTACATTTTGCTTATAGCACTAGCAGGTACAATAAAAATATTTATAATGTAACATGCAGTTTAAAGCTCTTACCTAAATGGTGAGTGTGAACTCTGTAGGCAAAGATATGCATTGGATAATTTTTATAATGGCATGAAATGTCAGAATTCACCACTGTAAGAAATGAAAACAGAAAAAAGTCACTATTCAACCGGTAAATGACATTATTCTTTTCTACAATTTTTAGATATTAGATTCAAGGGGCACATGTGCAGCCTTGTTACATAGGCATATAGCTTGATGGTGAAGTTTGGGCTTCTATTCTTGTCTAAAAGTATTCATCAGGTTGTCACAAGATGCTAGGCACTGAGGTTTTCTTATGAAGTAAATATGCACTCACATGCTCTGTATACCTTAAGGATTTTTTTCTATGCCAGTTTCTTTAATAACATGAGTTAAAAACCCTCTCGCCTCATATTTTCATGTTACTCATAAACAAAATGACTAGGATCAAATAAAGACACCTTGTCAATGAAAATATAGGCTTAATTTGTTTCCTCCATCTTGAAATTTAACCAGTTGAAAAAGCATAAAAAATGGTTTTTGTTTTTGGAAGAAAATAATTTTTGAAAAATTGAATGCAAACACCTAAGATCACTAGGATTGGTAATTCCTGCTGAGAAGGAACCATTTCATATACTTTCCATTCCTTACAGTTTAACAAGTAGTAACTATTCAATAAAAAGTTCTTTTATAATAGGTGACAGACAATAACAAAGAGACCACACTGGTTATTAACTTTAAAAGATTCCCAGTCAAAACAAAGTACAATATTTAATATGACACTTTCATTAGAGGATCTTAAGAAACACTGATAAATATTATACTTATTCTCATAGTTTTTTGTTAGCTTGGGAGAATTAGCTACTATTATGCCCATTTTGCAAGTAAGGAAATAAGCCCTAGTAAGATCCAAGTTCAAAGACAGTTGGTGTTGAATTTACTAGCATCTTAATTTTAAACCTTTCTATGCAGTAGTTTATCCACTGCACATTAGGCCATGGGTCTTTTGTACCTCAAGAATAGATGACTGATTTTCAAAATACTCAAGATTTATGATTTAACTTATATAACCCACTACCAACCTATGGGGCTCCATTCTCAGCATCTTAATAAAGAATAGAAAATTAATAAACCACTGGTGTGGAATAGCACAAAAATCTATCTTGAATGCAAGGAAAACTCATTGCCAGGCCATTGCAGGCAATGCCTTACTAGACTATGATGCAGCCATGTGCTCTCTGAGCTATGGCCATCGCCGTGTTTCTTGGCTTTGGCTCCCTTCCCTACCTTGGGGAAGTGAATCCCCACTTGCTCATTTACTTTCTAAATAAACTACATTTTCTAATCTAAAATTAAAAAAAAATGCAGGGAAAATAAAGACTTTGGTTTATTTTCCAGGAACTCAAAGCTATTTAAATTTCAAAAGTAAATTTTAAGGTTTACAAAAAATATACTATACGTCCATTTCTACAGATTAGGTAATGAAGAATGAAGTAGTGACAAATGCTAAAAAATCATGACTCACCTTTCTCTCCTGCTGGTATAACAGTGTCAACAGACATCATAAGGTACATGCCAGCAATTAAAGGCTGTCTGCAGAAAAAAATACAATATTTTCTCAATTATCTGAAAAGAGTCAAAACTACTGGAAAAATAGAATTTATCTTAACACAGGTTTATAAAATGTGATTCTTGTGAAAATTAAAATGAAATCACATAGAATAAGAGGTAGAATGTTTGTTTTCTTAAAAGTTACTTCTCTTCTTGTGAAGACAAACTCTAAAAGGTTCCTGTGATAGCTAATTTTATATGTCAACTGGCTAGGCTATGGCACCTGGCTGGTCAGACACCAGTCTACCCAGATATTGCTGGGTAGATGTGATTTTTTTTAGATGTGATTAACATTTAAATCAGACTTTGAGTAAAGCAAATTATTCTCCATAATGTCGGTGGGCCTCATCCAATCCATTAATGGTCTTCAGAGAAAAGAAAGTCCTGCCTACAAATTGCCTTCAGGCCCAAGAATGCAACATCAACACTTCCCTGAATTTTTAGTTGGCCCTATAGATTTTGCACTTGTCAGTCTCCACTATAGTGTGAGCCCAATCCCTTATGATAAATCTCTCTCTCTCTCTCTCTGAATATCCTATTGGTTCAGGTTTCTTTGGAGATCCCTAACTAATACAGCTCTCATGATTCCTCTCTGTGACATTCGTGCCCTGGTCTAATCCCTTCCCCTTGAGTATGGGACAAAATAAGTGTAGTAATTTATCTTAACAAACAGAATACAGCAAAGTAATGATATGTCTCTTCTAGGATTAGAATATAAAAAGACTCTGGCTTCCATCTTGCATGTATGTCCTCTCTTGCCTTTTTGCTTACTTTCTGTGATGAAAATCAGTTGCCATATTGTGAGCTGCTCTTTTTACAGCCCACATGGCAAGGAAATGAGGGTGTCCTGCAGCCCACAGCCAGCAAATAACTGAATCCTATCACCAACCATGTGAGTAATCTTGGAAGTAGCCTCTCCCCGGTCGAGCCTTGAGATGACGGAAGCCCCAGTCAAGATTCCACCTGCAGACTCTGTGAGACTACTGGCCCGAGGACCCAGCTAAGTGATGCCCAGATTATTGTCCCACAGGAAACTGAGATAATAGTTATTGTTTTAAGCCAGCAAATTTAGGTTATTTTTTTTTTTAGCCACAGATGACAAACACAGTGAACTTTCCACTTTTAAGTTCTCAGAGATTTTAAAGTTGTTATTCCTTTAGAAAAAACTGGAAGTACTTACGGCAGACGTGTGAGGTGTAAGGACACACCAGAACAGTCCTTGTGATTATCTGAAAACATACATAGAAACACACATCTTAAACATGAAAATGTGAAAATAAATTTTAACCTTTTGCATTTTAAATGATTATAACTCCATATTTAAAAAAAACAAATTATGTTTCATTTGTATGGTGCTTTATGGTTTACAGAGTGCTTTTATATTCAGTCATTCCTTCAATCACCAATGTAACTTAATAACAAAAACAAAACTATCATTTCACACAATCTGTGGTATTTCTTGACTCATCAAAACGACCAGTTATCAGCTTTCCTGCAGACATGCTAGATGCTAGGCCTGAGCCTATAGAACAGAGCTGCTGCTGCTCTCCATGCATTATCTATGTTGCTGAAACATCCAGAAAAGTTGCTGCACTGAATGGTTTGTTCCATGCTGCATTAAACAACTGGATTTTCTACTTTTCAAAAACCAAAGTAGCCCATAATTTAGGTTTTCACACATTTTAGGCATTATCAAAGTCGATTGCTATTCAGATATTCATTCTATCAAAACCAAATTTTATTATTGTAGAAGATTCTGAAGCACAGCTTTCTACAGTTTGACCTGAAAAACACATATGCTTGCCTACAGTGAGAAGTCCCAGCGGGAGCAACTTGGACTTCTTCAAACAAGGTGGTCTAGGGGGCCATGAGGACTCCTGGGTCTACAGCTGCTCCTATAGCAGGCAGCAGCTTTGGTGAGAAGCATATTTCCACCTCAGTGTTTGGCGCAAGGATTATGACCTTCTAACTCCAACATGGTCCTTGCCACAGTGATGCATTATTATTTCCATAACCTCTATGCTGATCTTACTTCTAGTGAACCCAGAAACTTCAGCTAGTTTTGCATATTTTGCTGATGATTTGCAGTGTGCTCTGACTTTGCCTGCCCTTCTGTTGTAATGCAGTGCTTGGGCCACAGGATATGAAACCTCATAAGAATTAATTCATTTCAATTCACTAGACTATATATGAAATCTGTCTCTGACATGCACATCATAAAAACGAATGACACTTAAAAGGCTTATTACAATAAAGAAATACATTGATGCTTCTACTAATATTTTATCACATAATATGAAAAAATAAAATCAGAACTAAGAGAGTTAAGAAATGTACAGAACATGGACTCAGAATATTATAACCATATCTTGGCTGTGCAAACTGGCTGGAAACACCTATTTTTTGACTAGAATAAAAGTAAAGAGAAGAGAGGGGAGAGAGGGAAAAGA
The DNA here is from genome assembly GCF_000164805.1 of Carlito syrichta. Taxonomy (NCBI): domain Eukaryota; kingdom Metazoa; phylum Chordata; class Mammalia; order Primates; family Tarsiidae; genus Carlito; species Carlito syrichta. Next base: position 285,643 of record NW_007248796.1, read on the forward strand.
TAACTCAGGGCAGAAGATCATGAAAACAGAATCCCATCACTTAAAGAAATATGAAAACAGTAAGGAGTCAAAAAACCAAAATGGTCTGAAATTACAGGACTGAATTTGTTCAGATGAAAGGCAGGAAAGGAAGCAAATGATTCATTCCTCTGACTTATACTGCAATATAAATATTGTACATTTCTATTTCATGTAAAATTTGTTAGGCAGAAATGTGAAGTCACCTGTATATTTTAATTGTAGGCAAATATTTGACTATAGTATAATGCCTTACAAGAAAATGTAAGTTTTCAGCTAGGTCCTCACTGAGTACCCTTGTCTAAAGTAAGTGAAATTTAGAAGGTTATTTAATACTTGTTAGGTTAGTACTGGTGATCAATATTTATACCAGCAAGACATTCTAAGTCGTCTACAAATGAGATAACTTAAGGAACTTAGCACTCTATTTAGAGAATAGGAAAAAAATTTTTAATGTTAGTTATTACCACTCTCTCTATTGGTATATTCCAAAAAATTTCAGTATGTGAATATTATATTTTAAAGAAATATACTTCCACAGTTATGAGTCTGGAATTTCTTTAATGAAAGAAACTGAAGCAGATCAGATTTCCCTAAGTAATAACACAGGACAAGAGAGGGAGAACATGGAAACATTAAGAGTAAAATGGTTAAAAACAGGGGAATAGAATTGAAATTTGGCATGTAAAATATATTGCACAAAACATATATTCTCAAAAGCATCTGAACTAGGTAGATACAGAAAAGAATCATACATAAAGTAAAGAAATTTTTGTAAGATAAATACCATAGACTGGCTAAAATGAAATTCTTGAATTAGGGGCCATGGGACCGTGAAGAAGTTGATAATATTTCAAGGTCTTTCCATGACTTTTATTCATGAAAGTCCCTTTGACCAGCCCCAAGACAACCTGATTTTTTCTGAGTTCTGGGCTAGAAGTCAGTTCAACAGGATCCTATGTTTGTAGAAAAGACAGCAAGGTCATTTTATGTTGATCTCGAAATTGCTGTTCCAATTTATATTCATTTATTCTGTACAACCTTTATCATACAAAAGTTCTGACAGTCCTTCTTTTCAGGTAGATTCATTTATTATTACTTCAGTTTTCTTATTCTGAAGTAAACTGCTCTCTCTTTCGTTGAGTTGGACTCTAAGTTCACTCTCTAAGGCACACTGGTGAATACCTGACCTTTAGCTACTAATGCTCTGTATTTACAGAGAATTGAACCCAAGACATCCCTGTTAAAGAAGGTTTTTTGATTGCTGCTATCTTGCAATAAGACACATTTTAGCCTAATGGACTTCAAGACATGGACATGAATCTTCATTCACTAGACAGTTATGAGATAACAATGACATATCTCATTATGTCAGTATATTCCATTATAATATCATATGTATATACTAGAAGCTTTTGTAATAGTGAAGACACTTACAGTGGAAAAGTTGAAAGAATCATTTTCAAAAAGAAACGTAAAATAACAAAGTCTAATAATGCCTTAGAGGCACATCACAGCATAGGACAGTATTGCAGTGCTAGTTGTTGGGTGGTAAGACTTCAAAAGGGTAGTCTGATAATGAAAGAAACGAGTATTTCCAGACACCAGATGAGACTTGAAAATAGCATTCAATCAGAATCTAATCTTAAGCAAGATGAAACTGAATGACTCCTCTACAAGAGGTCTCAGCTTGCCTTGTTTGAGAAATTGCTTTCCTCTGCTTAGGCAGAGAAGAATAACCACAGCAAGGTATTCTGTCAAATATATAGACGTATAGAATTTCAGAATTGAAAGCATCCTCAGAGATGATAGAGTTCAAATCTTATACTTTGTAGATAGAAAAGAAAGAAGCTACAGAGATTAAGTGTGTTGCCCAAAGTAATTCAGCTAACTGGTGACACATCTGAGTATCAAAACTAATTTTCCATGTTAATATTTAATAAACAATATTTACTAAAGAAAAAAACAAAAAACAAGAGACTCTTAGAGAGTCTCTCTAAGTCTCTTAGAGACTTCCAGGGTTTTTGTCTGTGAAATATCCTGAAGTTAATAGGTAACCGGTGGTACTTAAGGACATCCACTTCAGCAGGAAGCTTCATTCTCTTAATGGGAGGTGAAGACATGGGATATGAGGTTATCCATCCCAAACTATTTAGCTTGCTTTTCTAATAATAGCTTGCAGTTCCTGCTTGGATGCATAGCTAAGTAGTAAAGTATGTGGAATAATGCATGATAATAACCTATTACATCTTAAGTTCTTAGAAGTCTGTTCTCTCTCCTTATTTTTCCCTCCAGAGATAGCCCTCTATACTTTAAGAGCTCATCTTGTCCTGGTTGTTTCCTGCTTCAATAAAAGGATAGGCTAACCATTGATCCTGAGGGAACCAATGATTCTTATACACAATAGCCCACTAATTAGGAAAGTCCATTGGAAAGACAGTTGTAGAGTGGATTTCAATTCACTACAGTCTGCTAGGTAGGTGAAGTCAAAGGACAGGACATAATCATTTCCTACTCTTCTGAACCACCCTTTTGGATAACGGCTTCTTTCCTTAAGGAGGTACTAAAAAGTATGCCTGAGATCACTGCCAAGGCTTAAGAAAGACAAAGAAGTAACATCTTTAATAATAAAAACTTATTTTTAGAAAATTTGGGAGCTAATAGTTCTAAAGAGCATCATACCCTTCCACCCTTCCAGAATATTCCAAACAATTTAAAGGCCAGCTTTTCTGCTTTCTCTCTGTCTTGAACACACAAACAAAAACGAATCAGTAATAGCATAGTAAATTAAAATAATTTTGCAATAATATATGTACATAGATCTTGTAGTAACTATTTGACTATTCAGTTGTCTTGACCTTTACCTATGGTTCTTGGTTCTAAATTAATAACCTTAGTGGGACAGAATGCTTTGCTGAGACTAAATCATGGCTCCCAAGGTGATCAAAAGTAGGAGATTACTTGGAGATTAATTTCTAAAGTTGAGGGCAATTTCATATAATTAAAATTACTTTGAAAATCCCTTAGGAGAATGAAGAGTGAGGTCCCCAAGAGATCCAACATAGCCAGTTTCCTTAATATTGGAACAGACTGCTGTCAGTTGTCTTAGTTGGACCATTTTTTAAAAAAAGACATTTCTATACAGTTAGGCCATGTTGTTATGTAAAAATTATTATTTCTGTGCAAATGAAACTCTGCTGCAGAGAGATGAACTCATGCACAACAGACATATAGGAAGTGAACCCAACTGGGGGAATAGCAGATCTGGGTCTTATTTTGTGTTCACTCTGAGCACAGGCATGTTGAATAGAACTCCATGTTTTTTTCGTTTTGTATTCCACTGTTTCATTATTTTATTTATTTTCACTGGTACAATCTTAAGTAATTCCTTTACAACACATTCATGGATCTGAAGGTGTATGTCCTAGAACACTCCAAGTGTCTTCGATTTGGACTCTCTTTTGATTGCTATTTAAGTTGCAAATAGAATTCTAGGTATTATGAGGCTGAATTGTGTCCCCCCTAACCAAAATTCATATGTTGAGGTCCTAGTCCTTATAACTCAGAATGTGACTGTATTTGGAGATAGCACCTTTAAAGTGGTGATTAAGGTAGAGGCTGTTAGAACCCTGGTTTTAATGAAGCTAAGACACAGCTCCTTTCTTTGTTTTTTGGTACCACTGGACTATAAATACAGTTCCTAAAGTCACTTAACAGTACTCAGAAAAAGATGCATATCCAAACTAACCAGAAAATGCAATATTAAAGTTTTGTTTTTAAATTGGAGTTTCTTCAAAACAAAATCTAAGTCACCAAATTTCTCCTAAAGAATTTATGGATCCTTCAAAGCATATTTTCAAAGTATCAGGACTCCCCAGTTATAGATACATCAAGATAAAATAGTCCCCATTCAAAAGCACTAACACTTTAAACTATCATGACAAGTGTGTGCCTGTTAGCAAAATATAACTGAAATAAAGGCACTGTGAATACACAACACATGCCATACAGAGGTTTTCCTGAGGCTGCTGAAAGCTGGGTAAGCAGATGAGCTTCAGTGCTAAATAAACCTGCACTATGGGAAAAAAATCTTCAAAAAAGAGTTCTTTTTGAAGCTGTCACTGCATTGAGTTAGCCTCTTTTGATTTTGTGTTCACTGCTATGGGACTAGAAATTACCAGCTTCCATTTGCCTTGTGGCAAGGAAGAGAAAATGCATTTATCCATCCTGCAAGATGACGAGTTTCACAAATGATGGCCTGTACTATTCCCAAAAGAGATGAAATGGAAGCCAGGAAAGCAGGCTCACCAATCTGCTTTTATAATCGCTCTGTGTGTGGAGGACGGTATGGTACGGCTAATGTCGGAGTACTTTCCTGTTTCCATCTTTTATGATGCAAGAAAAAAAAAGAATCTACAATGACGTTTATGATTTATACTATTTCATCTCTCAGAATTATGAACCTGCTTCAGAGTCATCCTTCCAAGGAAGTGAAACTACAGGACAAAATCTACCAATCCTAGGTAAATACAATACTTTTAAAAAATGTGGTGTGAACCTTAAAAACTATTGACTGGTTTCTGAACTCTTTATTGACCTACAATAATATACCTCACATTGCACGAATCTGAAAGTGAAACTCCAGGAATTTTAAAAAAGGACACGCCTATTGTAACCAGCACCCAGATCAAGAAACAAAAATTCCCCACTCATGTCCCCTTCCTGAGGCATTAGGTTTTAAACCTCTATATTTATGTACATACCATATTTAAACATCTCATTGTCTTCCTGACGTTGTCTTTGGCTAAAACCAAGCACATTTAGCTAGCATGTCCATAGCTTCGTGAGCTTTGGTTGGATGTTTTAAATATCATATTTGATTCCTAAGAAATATTTTTTATTTCCCCTTACCCCCAGCCAAAAGTACTATCAAAAATTGGAATATGTCTTTTGAAGCTCAACCTAAAATTAGTGGCTACATTTTCAACCCAATTATCTTTATCAACTTAAAATATGATTCTGTCTTGTGTTTTGGTTCTTCAGTGAAAAAAAATAAATCCAAAGGATCTAATTTATATATAGTCATATATGCATGCATTTCTTGGTATTAATTAGAGAATATACTTTGAACATTATAGCTATTATATTTGATTTAGCATTTATTTTCAGTCATTCAATATGTTTATCTTGAAATGTGGCAAGAAGATTAATAAAGTATATTTATAATGCACTTATGAATGGAAAAGCAGTATAAATGCTAAGTACCATTACTACATTAAGAAAAAATATTGAAACCCTTCAGTGACCAAATTTTCTCAAAATTTCTTTAGACCTTAACCTAGTCTTTACCATAAGATACAGTGTTGGTGTAGAAAGGTCTGTGGTTACTGACCAGATGTTACTTCACTTTCAGTTGGGACTTTAGTGTGAGGTATAATCTATTGATAACTTAAGTAAAGTAACATCTTGAAATACTTCACAGAAATGGGGCTAGAAAAGCATGGGAGAAGACAAATGGCCTGACAAGAAGAAAGACTTTTGGAAGTTTCCAAAAATAGAAAAGAGAATTAATATATAATGAGAAGAAATGGAAAGCAGATGAAGGGTTTCCAAACTGGATGAGAAGAACAATCATGTTCTGTCAGGAGAAATAGGGAGGTTAGTAGGTTGTCTTCTGGGCCTAAGGAAGCTTTGATTTTATTCTGCTAATAGAATCTTCTGCAAATATTATTAAATATTATATCTGAATGACTTCCATCAAGTGCTATTTTAGGTCATGTATTTCTTTAGAGTAGTTTTTCCATTTTACAAGTAAAATGGTCAACGAATGCAAAAGGAATTATTACTAAAAGGGTATTGGAATGTGCAAACCCTAGCATGTCTCTCTAACAACTTCCCTCTGTTCCCAGAATTCCTGAAACATAATAAACAAACATGTCAGGGCCATGAGGAGAGCAGTGGGGAGCATGTGAAGGCACAAAACCTATGGAAGTATGAGTGGTGAGTGAAAAACATGAGCTAGTGCTGCTAGTGTCCTGAACTACATTTCACTGAATCAGAATTGCAGTTCTGAATTTTTGTGTGAGCCAATGGGTAAGTGACTTCTTTATTACTCCTCTTAACTCCCTTTGGTTAAAAATGAAATGCTATTTGCTATGAACTTAAAAGGAATTAATTAGTTGATGACTATGTAGCTATGACCAGCTTGGAAACAAAGAGTTAATAATTATGTAATTTTAAAAAACCCCATGATTTGCAAAGGGATCAACAAATGTAAAGCCCAAGGCTTTCTCAGAAAACTCCCAGAAGAACCAAAAGGGTAATGTAAATCTGAAGAACTAAATCGCACGTAGGAAGGTTTTTCCTTTCCCACAAAGACATCACTTAAGTGAAATACTATATTGTTCAATATTGAATTACTTTAACAAGTCCACATTTTAAGAGACATTATGAATATATTCTTTAAAAAAGAAATGATACTGCAGTAGTTTACATATCGTCTCATAATCAAATGACTGAAAATGTAATTCTGATACTTAACACCCATATTTAGGTGTTAATAAACAGGTGTCCCATGGACTGAGTGAGATGAATACAGATCATTAGTCTTCCGTACTGAAGATGATTAACAAAGTTGAAATGCAGGACGCAGAGAATCTGGGAGCTCACATTTATGTGAAGAGACTGGCAAAAGCAAAAAAATACTGCAGGATAATAGGCTTATTTTGGATCATTTGAGAGGTACTGAATAGTCCTAAAATCACTCACATGACTCACATCAAGCTGCTTGTGTATAATGAAGGTTAGAGAGGAATATGAAGAACATCCGATTACCATTCTTCTGAAATCAGTGGGATTATCAAGCAACCTGATTTAGAGATATCCCTACATGAAAAGGGAAATGGATTACCTCAGACATTAAAATGAAAAGGCACAAAATAAGATGAAGTAAATTGCTCTGATCTTTATTCATATTCATTCTGTTGTGCATGAGTTCATTCCACTTCTTAACTACGGCTCAAAGGACTTCCAGAAACACTGGCTCCGTTACTTGTTTTATAAAGTTATGGCATGATCTCTGTCACAAACTAGAAATCCAACACAAATTAAATTCTTTTCCTTTTTAATAGCATTGGACTACCTTAGGCAAGACCCGTAACCTTTCCAAGCATCGATTTTCATTTCTTTAAAATGGAGGGGTTGGGCCAGATGATCTCTTCAACACACTGCTCTCATTCTGTCACCCTGAACTCTGTACTCGGTCTCAGATTTTAAAAACAAGTGCTTTAAAATCAAACGAGTCCAACAGCACATGAGATCTATTGGTCTTACTCTTTTCTTTTCAGAAGAAAAGAAAAATAATAGTCATGCTTTCCTCTTCAACAATGCCTTCTCAGGCCATGCTTCTTTAACTTCTTTCCTTTATCTGAAAAGGCTTAAGAGGTTATGGCATTTCATGGAGGTTGAATGTCACCTTCTAGCCATTACTTATTTATTAGAGTTGCTCTCCTGGCCTTCTCCCTTTCTAGTTTCTGCCACCAATTATATTCCACTTAAAAATATATTTTAAAAAAAGTTAAAAATGGAGGGATATAACTTATTTTGGTTCATTCTTCAAAAAGTCTTCATTAGATTAAGTGTGAGGAAGGAACAATTGTGTACCTGTAGATAGGAAGGAAGCTCCCCAAGGAAATCCTATATGCATCGTAAGTGGCTTCTATTAAAGCATCTTAAAATTCCAATACCAAATTTTGTGAAAAAATTAAGAATAAAAATAAACTCTTTCAAATTTCTAAGTGAAATAAAGTGCAAGAATAACCAGACAGAAATGAAATGCATTTCCTTCTTCCAAAGCTCCCTTTTTCTTAAGAGAATTGAGTTTTAATTATAATTAAACTTATTTTGGTAAATGTAAATTATTCTGCTCATATCCCGGGAGATTATTCTGACACACCTGTAGTACAGGAAAAATGTAGAAGTGACTTCAATCCTTACTAGAAAAACTTGAGTGCCAGTTATCAAAGTTCAGTTTGCTTGAAAATCAATTAGGGATTTTCAGTGAGGGAATTTAGTAGTGTGCTGATAATACATTGGCTCTACGAAAAAAATACATGTGTGTATATATATTAATGGGTTTATTATGGCAAATATGTGGCAAAAGTGTAGCACACAATTTTATAAAAATAAAATAGGCCTGACTTGGTGACTGATGCCTGTAATCCCAGCATTTTGGGAGACCAAGGCAGGAAGACTGCATGAGGCCAGAAGTTAGAGACCAGTCTGACAGACACAGCGAGACCTCATCTCTACAAAAAATAAAGAATTAACCGGGTGTGGTGGCATGCGTCTATAGTCCTAGCTACTTGAGAGGCCAAGACAGAAAAAGATTACTTTGAACCCAGGAGTTGAGGGTACAGTGAGCTATGATCACAACAATGCCCTCCCTCCTGGGCGACAGAGGGAGACCTATTCTCAGAAAATAATAATAATAACAAAATATACAATACTCTTTATTGTGAATTCCATATATGCAATTGACTCTCAAAGAATTATTTTCTTGGTTTTTGCTGAAATTTTCTATAGTGCACCTATGACTGAAATTGGGAGTGAGTAATTCAGACAAGAATGTTGGTATTTTTGTTAAATGAAATAACAAAAACATATGTTGGAACTGCATTTGCTCGTTTAGGATGTCAGCAAAATCTCTGCTGTACTGGATAACAGTGTGTGAATACTAGAAGAATACTTCCTCAGATTTTTTGGTCATTCACAATAATCTACATTACTAACAGAGCTTCTATCATTTGCTTAGATCTAGACAACCAAGAAAATAATAGATCAAACTCTGACTTGCAGTACTTGTCAATTTCCATGGTGTAAATTTTCCCACCACGGCTGATTTCAAACTACCAACAAGACATCACTGAAAAAGGAAGAAATGCGCAGTAAAACAACATTTTGTAGTATTTCCATCACACAGATATAACATATGTAAATATCCTCAAGAGCATAGATAATAGTAAAATGTAAAATAACTGGGAAATAATGGGTTTTGAGTATTCAAATTTGCCTTTATTTTTAATGGTGGCTACCGTTAACAATCAACTACAAAATACCTACAAATTACCGGTTGGCTCCTGTGAGCCTATATGAGCTAGCCCCAGGATACCACTGTCTATGCTCTACCTTCTATGCATCTGATTCAGTATGTCTAGTTTAAACCAGGAATTTTCATTTTAAAAAGTACACCAAGGAGAGTGTGGTGCAGGTGGTCCTCTGATTAGATTTTGAAAATCTTGCAGTAGACTATATACTTTAATCCTTTCAATGAAATATTCTGGGGTGTTCCTACATTTCAGTAAATACTCGGAAAAAATTTTAAAGTGTGAAAGCATCTAGTGCATGTAAGGCAGGGGGCTTGCTCATTCACTGTGGATTGTAAATTGAAAAAACTGTTTTGTCAAGTAATTTGGTTAAATCTGTTAAGGTTTAAATACTCTATGACCCTCAAATCCTATTTCTAGACATCTATCCTGCAGTAGCAATACATGGTTACCTAAAACGTTTCTAACATTGCTTGTAACAGCAAAAAACCCAGAACGTAAATATCTTTAATGGAGAACAGGATACATAAACAATAGAATATCTGCCCAACAGACTACTAGGCAGCCATTATAAATAATGAAAGAGCTTTACATGTGCTGCCTTAGAAATATGCCCAGGGTACATTGTTAAATGAAAACAACAACAGATGCAGACCTATGGGGAATGTGATCTGATTCTTGTCCAAAAAAGAAAAAAGTACATATATACATGACTGTGGTTTCTATGTACATGTAGAAATACTAAGATAAGCTAATGAAAAGTTGGCAGATATAAATAATAGTTACCTGGGGTGAGAGAAGGCAAGGAGAAAGGAAGAGGAGGGCTTCACAGATTTTTTTTTTCAATAGTAGAGGTATTATGAGTGATTTTTTTGCTTTTCTTTTTTACATTTTTCTGTATTTTCCAAAAGATAGCAAATAAAGTCCAGGAGCAAAGATTATTTTAAAGGGAAAATAGGCAAAAACAGTCAGAGTCCTCCAATCCTCATTAGTATTTTAACTAATAACTGAATTATTAAGAAATAGGTTTCTTTAATACTGGAACTTTTTCCAATTCTGAAGTTTAAAAAGCATTAGAAGTCTAAAGTTGGTTTTTTTTAAAATAAAGTTTGACAGCAAAATCTGACCTGAATGAACATCATACAGTTTATGTCTTTATCCCTTTTGGTGTTACTATTTGAACATTTTGCTATAGATATACCAGTGTATTTAATTAAGAATGGTGCCCCAGATTCCCAAAGGTGATATAATGTAATTCATGATTTATGCACTTGAATACCTTTCAGAAATATTAAAAGCTCTTCATTTTAAACCACATCTGCCCCAAAGCATTTGAATAAAGGTTTGTGTCCTTGTATCAAGGGATATTGGAAATGGGAGTTAGGGAGAGAAGAAAGAAGACTTGGCAGACAGCCTGAACATTACAGCCTTGGGAAAGAAAAGAAAAACTGAGGGGAAAGCCCACCTTTCTTGGAACCACATTTCTGTATCTGCCGGGGGTGCAGCTTATTCCCTGTAGCTGAGAACCTGGAAACAAGATGTGTGCTCAGGAATGAAAGCTCACAGTGAGAACTAACCTTATGGTCTATTCTGGACGATTAGGGTGGATGGCCTATGTACATTCAGGGTCCTATTCAGGGAATGCCAAGTCAAGTTCTAGGAAGGTGCCAGCTGTCTCCCTTTCAGTGTAGTGTCAGGCATTTGAGCCTGGGGTGGAGGTGCAGTAACACAATCCTCCTCCCATATTTACAATTTCAAAGGATTCTTAAATATGGAAAGTTATCCAAAATGCTCTAAAATGCATGGGTTTCAATATCCTGGCCCATAGTATCGCTCACTTTGCAAAGGCCTGGGTAAAAGCAGGCTTCATACATTTTGCCAGAAAGCACACAAGAGGTAGCTACCCGTGAACACTTAGAAAAGACAACAGGGGAAGTGATGGTAATGATTTTTGACCCAGTTTCCCAATCTCTCTGCAGTCAGGTATCAGGAAGTCACGAGCACTCGAATGCTTACCCTGAAGCCAGAATAGCTTGCTTTATACTGGAATGAAATCATTTTAAGCGCAGTTACCTTGCCACTGATCCCTGCTCCATCTTGTTCAAAAATGCATTAGCAAGGGATTTTTCATGGGCTCACAATTTCAAGGCTTTTTTTTTTTTTTTTTCAATTGCTTCCTGGCAGTAGTCTTGTAAGAGGCAGAGCTGCAGCTGGAGCCATGGTAGAATTAGAATTCTGGGGTCTTCTGTCTTCCCTTTCTCCTGCCACTGCTACCATTTCTGCCCTCTCACCCTACTACTCCTTCAGTTGTGGTAAGGGAGTAGGAACCCCCTGTGGGTGTATCTGTGTCGATGTATATGCATAGATGCATGACCTGTGCCCTGGAACGTCCACCTGTCTGGAGTTAAGCTATACAGAAGACATAACGAAAAGGATCAAAGCTGGGATGGAATGAAGCAGGAGAGCCAGGAGAAATAAAATCTGAAGTTCACCAAGTTCAGGCACTACTGTTTCCATGCTTTTGTTCAGAAAGTTCCCCTTAAGGGCTGCAAGCCAAAGTCCATTTCCTCTAAATAATACTATGAAACTTTTCTGGATTCCGTATCTAAGGAAACAGTTCAGAACAAGGGAGAAGGGTGCCTTCAGGAGATCAATCTGGCAACCTGGAGCACCTCCTAAACTAGGTGTGATTATGCCTACTTTTAAATCCCTCTCTCACTGCACTTACTTTGTACTGACTTGTATTATTATTACAGTTATTGTTCTTCTTTTCTTTTTTTTTCTTTTTTTTAAGACAGGGTCTCACTTTGTTGCCCAGGCTGGAATGCAGTGGCACATCACAGTTCACTGCAGCCTTGATCTCCTGGGCTCAGGCGATCCTCTTGCCTCAGCCTCCTAAGTAGCTGGGACTACAGGTGCACCACTATACCTGGCTTATGTTTTAAAACGTTTTATAGAGACGAGACTTGCTATGTTGCCCAGGCTGGTCTCAAACTCCTAGGCTCAAGCAATCCTCTCACCTCAGCCTCCCAAAGTGCTGGGATTACAGGTGTGAGCCACTGCAGCCAGTTCTTATTTTAAGTGTATTTACCCACAGGGTCAGGGAGCGCCATGAGACTTTTGTTCTACATAATCTTTTCCTCCATGTAGTGTATTGTTTGAATTAAAATGAGTTGCAGTGGCAGTTTGACAACAAAGGAGGCTACAGAAAATATAGAAAAGCCCAAGGAAGAAGGCATAAGCCCAGCAATATGGAGTAACTCTATGTACTCATAAAAATTTGAAAGAAATCACAACACAATATTTGATATTCACTAGGAGATCTCAAAACTAGAAAGAAAAGGGAGACGAGGATACAAAAGAGAACTAGCATTCATTGCCAATGGGCTCTGTGTCAGGCATAACTGTAACATTTAACATGCATCATGTAATTTAACTTCACAAGATACATAATATATTCTTGAATGATTTGTATCCAAAATGTTTTATAGTACTTGCAAGGTTAAAACCTCAGCATTTTGGAAAATTTGTCCATTGTAAATGACCATCCTCTAAGGCAGGGGTTCCTAATCCCTGGGGGCTCTGGGGACCCCTGTTAGGAACCAGGCCACACAGCAGGAGGTGAGCAGCAGGAAAGCCAGTGAAGCTTCATCTATATTTATAGCCATGCCTCATCACTCACATAACCGCCTGAGCTCCACCTCCTGTCAGATCAAGCTAGTGCTGGGGAATGGCTGCAAATACAGATTTACATTAGCAGTGAGGTCTGCCTGCACATCCCCCACCCCCCCAAGGGGGAAAACTTATCTTCCATGAAACTGCTCCCTGTGGCCAAAAAGCTTGGGGACCGCTGATCTAAGGGTTCTAACTAGAATTTTATGATCTAATTTTACTAATGTAACCCCCCAAAATTCGTATACTAAAGTTTCAAGAACTTGTGTAATAAAGAGTTGAAAATAGGTTCTCTAGGTTTGACTCATTTAATTTAGAATGTAAATATTAAACACCCACTCTAAGGAAAATGAATCTTCTGGCTCTACTCCCAGAAGCATGCTAAAATGTAAAAAATGCAGGTGTACATTGAGGGCTGTGATGAAGGCATGGAAGCAAGCCCTAACTGTGTGTGCATGTGTGTGGTGTGTGTGTGGCACATTGTTAATGACATTTGTTAGTTTTCCTATATTTACCAAGAGCTTAATGACAGTAAATCAATTATAGCTAGGAAATTTTGCCAACCCAAAGGCAAGGCTATACACTTGGGGAGAGATCTGGACCTCCATTCTGAGAATATCAGTTCCAACTTCAATTGGTAAGTGCATGGGATTTCCAGTTTGAGAAATGTGTTATTGCTCTTGGACACCAGTGAGCTAATGCCAGAAATTCTAGAAATGAGAGGACAAGTTTCTTAAGATTCCCCTGGGCCAAAACATCCAGAAGAAGTGTGGCAGGATTCTGTAATAATTTCAGGAGAATTTTCTCTTCAGAACCAGACTTCACTGAAAACCTTGGTCAAAAAAAGGCAGAGAGAAAGACCTGGAGAAATCCCCAGTTCCCACCATTCTAATTTCCTTAAGGGCAGGAACTTGGTCTTGTGGTTTATGTTTGTGGAGCTGAACTATGTTAATAACAACTACTGTCAAGAACAGGAAACACAGCAAAAGTTCTACTGGCAACATGACAGATACAAACATAGTTCTGCGCCTAACATAATGAGAAATGACAATACCCTTGAAAGGTAGCCAATCTCCTCATTATATGGGCAACTAGACAAACTGTTACATTTTGTGGAATTTATCCATTTATAGGAACTATAATGATAATAACTGACACGTACTGTCTGCTCACCTTTATGTTTATATGAGTCATTCTGATCCCATTTCACAGATCAGGAGAGCAAAAGGGAGGGTTAGAAGATTAGTGAGGGTAACAAAAGTGCAGGCTGTTTGGACCTAGAGTTTGGACATAAAATCTGGTACCATGCTATTGCCTGTATGGGACATTTATTTCCAATTAGAATATATTCTGTTTTCCAAGGAATATTTTTCAATTTTTAAAATTTATTTTTAGAGACAGGCTTTCACTCTGTTACCCAGGCTGGAGTGCATTGGCAAGATCACAGCTCACTGCAGTCTTAAACTGGGCTCGAGTGATCTTCTTGCCTTGGCCTCCAGGTGTACACCATGACACCTGACTAATTTTAAAAATTGTGTAGAGACAAGCTCTTGCTATGTTGCCCAGCTGGTCTTGAATTCCTGGCTTCAAGCGTTTTTCCCACCTTGGCTTCCAAAAGTGCTGGAATTATAGGCATGAGCCACCATGCCCGGCTTCCTGGGAATAGTAATTTATAAAAAATTATACAATTAAAAAATCATTCTGAATTGAAACAGGACCCCTACCTATCACCATACACAAAAATTAACTATAAATGGATCAAAGACCTAAGTGTAAAACCTCAAATTATAAGAATCTTAGAAAATGCAGGAGACACCTTTATGGAAATTGGAACTGGCAACCAATTCCTGATCAAAACTCCAAGTGCCCATACCATAAGAAATAAGATAGACAAGTGGGACTTCATCAAATTGATAAGCTTCTGCAAAGCAAAAGAAACTATCAAGAAAGCAGGGAAACAGCCCACAGAATGGGAAAAAATATTTGCCAACTGTGTATCTGACACAGGCCTAACATTTAGGATTTATAAGGAACTCAAATGCGCCGAAAGGAAAAAAACAAACAGCCTCATTAAAAAGTGGGCAAAAGACATGAATAGACACTTCTCAAAAGAAGATACATGGGCAGTCAACAGACACATGAACAAATGTTCAGCCTCACTCATCATCAGAGAAATGCAAACCAAAAGCACATTGAGATACCACCTAACCCCAGTAAGAATGGCAGTGATTAGCCGGGTTCGGTGGCTCAGCCTGTAATCCCGTGCTTGGGGAGGCTGAGGTAAGTGGATTGCCTGAGCCCGTGGGTTCGAGACCCACCTGGATGACTTGGTGAGACCTCATCTCTACAATAAATCAAAAATTAGCTGGGCGTGGCAGCGCATGCCTATAGTTCCAGCTACTTGGAAGGCTGAGGCGGAAGGAACGCCTGAGCCAAGCAGGTAGAGGCTGCAGTGGGAGGGAGCAGCCACTGCACTCCAGTCTGGGTGATACAGTGAAACTCCAACTCAAATAAATAAATAAATAAATAAAAGAATGGCAATGATTAATAAAGCAAACAACAACAGATGCTGGTAAGGATGCAGAGAAAAAGGAATGTTTCTACACTGCTGGTGGGAATGCAAACTAGTGCAACCTCTTTGGAAGACAGTGTGGTGATTTCTGAAAGGACTAGAAATTGACCTTCCATATGACCCAGCAATTCCTCTATTGGGAATATACCTGGAAGAACTCAAGTCATTCTACAAAAAAGATACCTGCACACACGTTTGTTGCAGCTCTATTCACAATAGCAAAAACAGGGAACCAACCATACTGCTCATCAAAGCTGGACTGGATTAAAAAAAATGTGGTACATATACACAATAGAATATTATGCAGCCATAAAGAAGGACAAACATATAAACTTTACAGCAACTTGGATGGATTTAGAGTCTATCATACTCAGAGATCTATCACAGAATCAAAGAACAGAGTACTGTATGTTCTCACTCATAAGTGGACCTTGAACAATTATCATAATACTATAAGAAAGAGATTGGCAGTAGCAGGAAATTGCCAGGGGAGGGAGGGGCACACCTCATCAACAAGGGTACCTGCATAATGAACATTTGTGTATACCTAACCTGAATTGTAACCCACATCTTTAAAATAAAATTTTAAAAAAATCATTCTGGCCTTCTCAAGGCCCAATCCTGGCTCACTCTGGCCACCTACAGCCCTACTCCCTAATAGCTAATAGTTTTTCCATGTAAAAAAGCCCAGGTCCAAGGGACATAGGAAAATGAAAATCCGATCAGGTTACTGCTAGACTAAAGAGCACTCTGAGTGTTTTAAGAATCAAGTCCACAGCTGGTGCAGTGGCTCATGCCTGTAATCTCAGCAGTTTTGGAGGCTGAGGCTGGAGGATCACTTGAGCCTCGGAGGTCAAGGCTGTGAGTCATGAATGCAGTCATTGTGCTCCAGCATGGGTGACAAACGAGACCCCAACTGAAGGGAAAAAAAGAAGCAGCAGCAAGTCCTAACAAGGACCTTTATGGCGTGGTCCCCACGGTCCCTCTCTTCTCATTTCTTGCCTTTTTCCCCTTTGCACTTCACACTCCCATAATGCCAAATGACCCAGAGTTCTTTGTGTCTATCAGGCTGTTTCACTCTCGTGTCTCTGTGCCTACTTTTTCTTTGTCTGGAACCTGTTTCTCTCCTGCCCCTACCTATGTGGGAACTCTTGATCACCCTTCCGGACCTTGCTCGGGTTCCATCTTTGAAGAAGCTTTTTCCAGACCACCTTCCCTTCCCCTTCTGGATAGACCTGTATGCTTGGTCTCTGCAGAATTCAGGTCTACTATGCATGTCTACGAGTATAATGGCCTATAAACACCTTTTGTGCCTGTCTTGCCTGCTAGAATACACTAAACTCCCACAGGCAGGAAGATTAGTACACCCAGCACCAGCACAAGCTTGACATTATGGCGTTTAATGTAGCTGACTGTTTTTAAATGATGCTTTTAACAGCTTCACATTCTGTACAACTTCCAAAACAACAAACAAAAAACAAAATAAAATATTTCATGTAACCCCACAGAACTCACTCTAAAATCACAGCCAATCTTCATACAAATAGAGATCACAGTCCAAGGTATACTCAGCTGGCTTCAGGTTACACTGCCTCTGAATCTATCACATTCCCACAAGTTTTGGAAGAAATTTTGCCTTCATTGTTGGTGCTTTATTAAAGAAAGGTCCTAAGCTCTTCAATTCTCTAAAACCTTTCCTGTGGAAAATGCTCAGACCCTTAAGCCAAACATTTCCCCACTTTACAGTAGAATACAGTAATTTCCTAGAAGTGTTACTTTCCTGTTTTACATTTTATAGACTTTAAAATATCATTGTTTTATAACCATGAAGTTCACATCTTCACTAACACTGGTATCAAAAGCAGCGATATGATTATATATGTACGTGTGTATTTGTGTCCATATATAACATATATATACATTTGCTGTATGTTTAATAATCAAAAGATAGGACAATTATTTTCCACTTCTAGGTGCCTCTGGAGATGAAGTATGAGATCCCAACACAGAACCTGCTTAAAGCAGAAGTCACTCCTATAGTGCATCAGACATGTAGAGATTCACATTATAAGGCTGTGAGTGAGAATGTACTACGCTAACTGGCAGAAACTAAAGGAGTCAACACAAAATGCTTCTACTTGTGGAATTTAAAAATGGAATTATAGGGCAATCCCCTTGGGTCCTCTCCCACTGTGGGAGTTTTTCTGTCCTCTCAATAAATCCTGCTTTCTAAAAAAAAAAAAAAAAAAAAAGGAATTATAAAGACAATGTTATAATACCTTAATTTAAAAAAAACCCACACAATTCTTTCTCGTTCATCTGTTTCCTTTTTTCTTGCTCCTTACAATCTGTGTAAACACACATATGTTTATATAGTCTATATTAAATTTTATTATTTGCTATTTTTGTTGTTACACCATCTATTTAACCAGCCTCCTAGAAAGAGACATCTGTTAACTTTTCAGTTTTTCATATTAATAGTCAATATTGCACAAATAACTGTGGGTGGGTAGCTCACTATTAGAAAAAAATCTCTTCCTTTAGGATAAAAGTCTAAAGCAAGATTTCAATGCAATTTATTAAATGTATGTGAAATG
This sequence comes from Carlito syrichta, assembly GCF_000164805.1. Classification (NCBI taxonomy): domain Eukaryota; kingdom Metazoa; phylum Chordata; class Mammalia; order Primates; family Tarsiidae; genus Carlito; species Carlito syrichta. Next base: position 303,606 of record NW_007248796.1, read on the forward strand.
TAAAATTGCTTTCCAAAATGTCATACTAAACTTATGAGGCCTCCTAAATTGTATAAGATTCACCAAAGCCTTGGCAATCCTGGGACTTGTAATTTAATATCTACTGATCTCCCACTTAATAAATATAAATACCATCTTACTGCTTTAGTGAGATTTGATATTTTTCCATGTGCTTATTGACTATTCTAAATGAAGCTTAAGGGACAAGATGGTATCTAATGGTACTGAATGAATTACATGGGTTAAATTTTTATTTACATTTTTATTATATTACAATAAGTTCTGTAAATTACAGCACTAGTAACCTTTCTATCTCAAAATACGTTTTTTTAAAAAAAACTGTTCTCAAAAAAGAGAAAATGAAGTTTCTCATCCACTTGTTACAGAAAAGAATAACTATACGTTTACATATTAAAATATCGGCACTTTTTATTACCCCTAGATTAGAATTAAATTATAAAACAAAAGTAACTCCTCATAAGAAATTAAATTAAATTATTACAGTGACATATTTTAAAAGCCTGTGTAAGTATGCATTTTCTCTAGGATATCAATGCAGAATCCACTAGGAGTACTTACAAGGCTAAGAGGAATTAGGTTGAAAAGTGAAGTCTAGGGTTTTATGGAGACAGAGATTAGGGTTTGAAAGAAGGTATGTGGGTATGATGAACTACTTTTGTTGTAGTGGTCAGAGAAGGCCTGATTGCCTTTTTGAAAAAATTATAGTCTTGTCAATACTTTGGAAGTCAGCAGTCTTAGGATCTGCCTGTGCTACTGATATCAACATGGTAAATTTTTAGAGCACATAATTTCTGTCTTTGTTCCTCAAACACAAACATTATTTATTCCTTTGTTTTCAACGAAACCTTGTCTCAGCACTGCAGAGGGCTAACAGTTTAAGATTAGGTTCTATTCCAAAAATGAAAAGCTATTTGTGTACAACTCCAAGCACTTTTTAACATATAAAAACAAGTTTATTTAGAAGTTAGGTTCACAGGCTGGTCTGCAGGAGCTTGTTTAATTGATAGTATATCTGACCATAGTTCCTTCCTAGTTATGCACAATTATTCTTTTCAATACCCCTTTCCAGAGGGAGACCTCATTTACTGTCCTAGTTTTGAGTGCTGAGAATCTATGGACCTTCCAACCCCACGGGGCTCTTCGGCAAAGGTCTTAGAGGGTATTTCATAGGCAGAGAGTCTAGACTTAGTTGCTGGACAGAAATCTTACGTGTTCAGAGAGAGAAATGTATCAGGTTGGTTAGCAGAAATATAATGTTAAATTAGATAATGCAGAGGAATATATATAAATCACCAAGACATAGCAGAAAAGCCAACGAGCTAAGGAGAAATCTACTTAGTATTTACACTCTCGTGAACACAAGAGTATGAACCCGGAATGCATTTGGAGTCTGACTAAATGCAGCAGGAGTAACAAGCTCCAGTCTTGGTTGCCTTGGGAACAGGGCCCCTTCCTCATGTTAATAGTTCTATAATAAGAAAAGGGGCATTTAAATGGAGTGCATAGTAATCACAGGTAAAGCAACAGGTGTCTAGAGAAGTGTTTAGCAGTGTCTGAAGGGTGGGTGGGGATGGTGCACTGATTCAGTGGAAAATGGGTGAATTCATAAAGTGGCACATGTGGATGGATCAGACATTGACATAAGTGTCTGGAGAACCTCCCTGGTATTGTAGAATCTGGAGGCTCTCCTCATGGCTTGCTCATAGGAATGGAAGTAAACTACCTGAACCTTCCTATGCTTTCCAACAGTGTTGCATACAACGAGCAGCACTCCTACTAGCAGCAGGAGCAGGTTGGGAAGACAATACACTAGAAAACAACAGAGCTCTATAAAGGCAGCATAGGAGAAAACAGTAGGATGCACAGGTGCATAACAGAAATAAGTTCTAAAATGAAATTCATTCCTTCAACAGTTCCAAATTAAAGGAAACAAAAGCAGTTGTCCCCTAGCTGGCAGAGGATGCGAGCAATTCTTCATTTTATTATGTGGATAATAGTTTGTGCATCTATCTTAAACAACATGGTACTGGAAGTTTTGCTTAGTTCCAACATTTCAAAACTTACCTCGAAAAGCACTAATATCCCCATAGTGTACTTGTAGTACAAAGTATTTACTTCCAGTCTCTCCCCCAACTCTGAATCCAACACCTAAAGATTTGCAAAAACAAAACAAAAAAACCAGCATTTTAGAAATGGATGTCTAAAATGGAGCTAATTTCAGGTTGCTGATCTATGAAGTCCAAAGGGAAATAAAATAGCATATAACATATAAAATTACATTATATGAAAAATGAAATAAACTAGGCATGAACTAAAAATGTCTAATATAATCTGTCACTACTTCTCAAAACTCTGATGGAATTCTATTCACAGTTGCTACTTCAGAACCAGAGGAATTACTTGCACTTTAAGAGGACAATGTACTGCTTTTGAAAGAAACAGAACAAACAAAATTATGTCCTGTTGATTATTTAACAGACAAACGTAAACACATTCTCTCATTTTGTTTTATATATATCCATATTTTTTTATGTTATAATTGAATATAGGAAATAGACTTCTTAGGAGTACCTCAGGGAATTTTCTTCCCTTGTGAAAACAGGTATTAACAAAAATGTCACTGAGAAAACCAGTTACCAACTAGAATACTAAGTCCATTATATCAGTGAATTTTTGAAATCTAAATGTTCTTAATAGTATACTGTTAATACAGTTTGCTAGTAAGCTAAAAAAAAAAGCATACAGAGAAAATATTTATAGGCAGAGAAAAATATTTTTAAATCTGCTATACTAATGGATTTTTTTTTAAATGTCAACAAATTTTTGACAGACCTCCCTGTTAGTTTCTTGTTTGGAAGCAGCAGCCTGGTAAACCATAGCAAGAATTCTGAGGCTTATTTAAATCAAGGCAAAGCAGGCATCAAATAATGATGCTAGCCTGAGCTAGGGAAGCAAGAGAGGGTCATGGACCTCACAAGACCATCCTGAACCAGAGTAGACCTATTCTGTAACAAAACCACACACTCCCTTTAATATTAAGAAATATTCAGGTAATAAAAGAGAGTCTGGTAATTCACTCGCACACTGGAAGCTATGAACTGTTTAGAGATGAAGTCAGAAAACCAGCTGAGGTCTGGCATCACATTAAATACTTAGGTTCCAGGACTAGAAAAAAAAAAAACAAAACTCTGCTGAAACAGCAATTTATTTAATTCCTAGCTCTCTTGGCTCATGAAATGTGCCTGCTGTCAAGAACCAATGTGCCTTAGGCCAAAGGTGATGTGAGGTATACTTGGTTATTTTCTAATCCCATCTAAATTGTTGTGTGGGCATACTACTTAGCAAAGAGAGGCAGAGAAAGGGTAACTACCTAAATGAAACCCTTCCAATGAAAAGCAAATAATGCAGGTTTGTTTCCTGTGAAGCTGCAATATACAACATTGTCAACCACTGTCAGAAAGGACTATAATAAAAAGTGCTTTGGAAACAGAAATTAGGCAGCTTAACATGAGTCTAAGAGGTCTCTGATGTACCTTTGGGAAGTCGGGTTGGGGGAGCATTTCTTGCCCAGGCATACAGAATATTGGCTTTATCTTTACAGGTTCCTTCATCACAAAACCTGAAGAGGAAAAAAAAAATAGTGATAAATGAAGATTCAAGTAACAATAAAATGTATAAATTGCTCCCCACGGAGGTCGGAGATAAAAGAAGGTATTTGAAAGCAAAGAAAATCAATATATCATTATTGTATGATATCAGCTTTGAGATCTTAATAAAGACTGGAGCAAAGAACAATTTCTATGTGAAAAAAGCACATATAAGAGAGTTTTATTTTGCTTATTGCCTGATGTGAAACAATCCTTTGAAGAAGATATATAATTTTGACTTTGATATGCTCATATGTGGAATATACACTATGTAATCAGCTAGAAAAACCAGCATTACATAGAAAGTCTGTAGAAACCAAAACTGATGCAGTGGAAAGCTGGAAGTAGATAGAAGAAATGTTATACACATTTCCCCTTTGGGTCTAATTATTGTTGTCAACAAATTTTGGCCAAAGCAACAAGCAGTGCCCTCCCCCAGTTGGCGAGCAAAACAAATAAGCCCGACGTAAAGGGTCCCTAACCTTAACATACATGATTTTTCTGAGTTTATGAATACTGGCTATAGCATTTATAAGTTGTATCATACTGCACAAGTCCCTTAATCTTACCGAGCCTTAGTTTCCTCACTTGTAAAATAGGGATAATTAAACTTACCTCTCAGAGTTATTCTGTAAATCAAATGAGATATAAGTGAAAGCACTTCATAAACTTCCAAGTACTATACTAGGAAAATGCATTATTTAACAAAACATTCACTTTATCCAAAGATTCACTGTTGAGAGACAGTGCTATAGGGTGAAAAGGGCACCCAGGCAGAAAGATGTATCTGAAGTTCAAATCCAGAACCATCCCTTAACAGCTGTGTATCTTGGGAAGCTCTCAAAGGCCCAGTTCCTGTAAGGAACCCTCTTGGATAGAGCTATTGTGATGATGTGTGTAAGGTGCCCAGTGTACTAACTAGGGTATTTGGTAGACCCAATTTAATAAATGGAAAGCTGCCAAACCACACATTTCCCCCCCCCCATTGTACTCTCTCTCTTAGTTTCTTCTGTTATAAAATGGGAATTGCTCAAAATATTGCTAGTCTGAATTCTTATATTGGTTTTATATATTTGTGTCTTGCAAAACTGGGATTCAATAAGGTCAGAGTCAGGAGTATAAGCAGATCTGAAAAGCTTGAAGACTATCAAGGCCATGGACAAATAGAGTTTTTTCTGCAAGAGGAAAAAAATGTGCTCTGCCCTCGGCCTGGAAGGGAAGCAAAGGAAGAATGTGGTGGCTTCCTAAAAAGACTACAAAAGGAAGCTAGAAGCCTGGAAAACACCCAGGTCACAACTAGAAACCTCTGGTAAGAAGTTCCTTGATACTCAGAGGCATGAACTCCTACCGTGTTTCCTGCGGATAGCCAGACATGAGGCTGGAGGACAGGTAGTGTGCACAGACTGCCATGTTATCTGTCTGAATTAAGGGGTGAGAGACCCAAAACCAGGAGATCCTGATAAAGTTATGCTTAGCAAACGCTCTTGCTTCTATAAATCAGGCTGCAGAAGGAGATTTTGTAATGTGTAATGTAAAACACATCAACCAGTGGTTTCTTACTGTTCACTGTCAAATACAATATACTTATGATGAAGGATCATTACCATGTGAGAATTGTGCATTGGAACAAATGTCTGTGACATTCTTGTGCCAAGTGTGCTAAAAGGCTTAGGATATTGGACAGTGACCAAAAGCAAAATTCTCCTTTTTGGCCTCATGCTATAATAGTTAAAAAATGAGATTGTCAGATGTGATGATCTTTGTATCTTGCTGCTGTAAGCTACTAAAATTTAAAGATCTGGGTGGTAATTTTCATAGCTTTCAACAGAGATCATAAATATACAAGTGCCCAACACTGATGTGATGACAGTTTTTGGTTAAACAAGATAATTGTTTTCTCTGATATGGAAGTTGGTTTTCAATGTATGACTAGAAAGAACAAGATTAAAATATAACAGACAAAACTGGTTTAGTAAACTTTTTTAAGTTACATATTTAATTATGTCATTTGCTGGCTCAAAATCTTTCAAGGCCTTCCCAAAAATAACATGAAAATAAAATCCAAATCATGTCACATAACACATAAGACCTTTCATGATCTGGGACCTTGCTGTATCTCCAGATAATACCCCCATTTTAGTCATGCCAAGTTTCTTCCAGTTTCCAGTCTCTTTCTTCTCTTACTGTTCCCTTTGGCTGAAATACTCCATCCCAGCTCTGTGTCTAAAAAATCCTGTAGTCATTTTTTCCTTCACAATTCGGTTCACCATCATCCTCAGCGAGATGTTCTTTGACCCCTAACCCATCCAACTTCCCTTCTTTAACCATAGCATTCCTCATTCTAAGTCTCCCCTTATCTCTCTCGCCGTCCAGAGTGTAAGTACTTCGTGTATGTGGGGCCATGTCTTTGATGTCATACTCACAGCATCTGCCTGGCGTTCAATAAACAATGTCCAACAAATGTGTGGTGAAGCTCTCATCTAGATGAGCCTTTAACTTTCCATGTTCAGACACTTAAAGAACTGAATTGGCTTAAATTGTATTGCACTATCATGTTTATATATTTTTAAAATTTTAGATAAAAATTTAACTAAAATATAAATACCAGTAAATTTGACTTATTCTTTGCCTGGCATTTTGAACAAACCAACTAAAGAATTCACTTTCAAAAGAACACTACAAGTAAGTTGTACTTTAAAGCTGAATAAACCCAGAGAATTTAAGTAACTTCAAAAGGTCACACAGCCAAACCATGATTGAAAGCTGGCTGTCACACTCCATTCTAGCTCAATTCGTGACATTACTTTATGGGCACAGAATGCTATTATATGAAGATAAGCTTTGATTACCACAATCATCTCTGAACTGAGCTGCAATTTGTTCATGCAGTTCCAAAATCAAATTCTAGATGAAATAGGTGTTCTTCTGACCTATTCACAAAGAGGCAGTGATTTTATATTTTATTCTCTTATCAGGTCTAGCAAAATAAGAGCTTCAAAGCAAATCTTGGCTTAATTTTTAAAACGCTGTTTGATGATTTTTTTAAAAAGGTATTAAACTCGAGACTAAGTAAAGAATGGCTCACTGGAGGACACTGGGGAATTGAAACTCATCCTAAAATGTAATGAGAGGACTAAGAGGAAAAACAAGAGGCTGAGAGAAATGGATCTTTAACTGACAAGAGTGGCCAAGAGCATTTGGATAAAACCCCATGCCTCTTTATTTTCACCTTTCTATTTCCCATTTTAAATGACAATGCCTTCATATTTTCTTCATGTAAAATTACCAAAAAGAGAAAGATGACATTATGTATCTTGGCTATTCAAAAAAAACCCCTACAAAACTACATGGGATTTTTACTTTTCTTACTAGTAAGAAGAGTCTTCAGGCTGGGAAGCAATGTAACTCTTGATCAATGGCTGTTGTAATTTCAGGCCTCATCAACCAGGATTCTTATTTTTATCATTCTAGCGGCTTCTTCTAAAGGCTCCTCCAGATTAAGCCAATTAAATTGTGAAAAGATTCACATAGCTCCCTTGTGGTTTCTTAGTATTCATAGTAAAAATGATGAAAATTAACATTTGAAAATAAAACTAGTCTGGATTCTTGGACCTTTCCTATGGAACCCTTTTCACCTCTAACCCATGGGGAAACCATTCAGATGGCAGGAATATTTTCTGACTGTGCCAAGCACTGAAAAGTGCAAGCTTGTCATTTTGAATTATCCAAATAAAGCATGACTGACTGCTAAAGTACTCTCTGGTTGTATCTGTTAGAGGCTATTAAAAATCCAAGGTTACTCAGGGAAGATCAGTGCTGATAACTCATTTCTTCTTTTGGCTAAAAACAAAAAATAAATTGTCATGCCCACCAGTGAAGTCTGTTTAGCCTTAAATTTCAATTTTAGTGCATTAAGTATCGAATAGAACCACAGCCAGGAAAATTAATCTAAAGCTAAAAAGGTTTTTGTTGTTGTATTTCTTTTTTTCTTGAGAAACACAACATAAAATCAATGGCATGAGTGGAAGTTCCTCACCTTTCAAAATGCAATCCATGTGAGTCAGGTATTCAAATACCACTAACTGCTCTATAAACCCATAGAATATTTTCCCCAATTCAGACAGTCCTGTGAGAACTTCAATGCAATGGATATGTATTAACATAGTAATGAGAAGGATATCTAATGGGAAAGTTAAATAAGAATGGTGAATAATAAGAAAATTAAAAGTACCAGCCTGATAAATAGCACCATGGTCACTACCCCTACTCCCTCACCCAATGAGATTAGGGAAGCAGTAAAGTCCATAAAAGCCGAGGCTGTGTCTGTTTCACCTGTATCAAATTCTCAGTGCCTAACAAAGTGCCTGGCACAAACTAAATGGTTAATAAGTACTGTATTGATAAATGAATACGAAGAATAGTTATCACTTCTATGAGCCAGGCACTACATAAGCATATTACTTAGATCACCTCACTAGCTCTTCATAATAGCCTGATCAAAGCCATCAATGATTAGAAGCCCCATTTTATAGATGAGGAAACAGACCAATACAGGTTATGTCATTTAGTTAATGTTTATTACAACTATCAAGTAGCAGAGCTGAGATTGGAAACCAACATGCTCTAATTTCAAAAGTTCTGGCTCTCTATGATAAATATAGCACTTACTACTCTGCTAGACATAAGGTATAAAGAATAATGTCCAAAACTATGTAGTGTTTGTTTTTGTTGAAACAGTCTAAGGGGTTACAACTATGGCATTCTATTGTATTAAAGTTGACGCTAGTCTACTATGAATTGGGCAATTGTTAAGGAACTCCACACTCAACACCTCTAACCAAGACCCCTAAAAATTATTAGCCAAGAAACAAAATCATTGATAACTAGAAGTTAGAACCACCTACCAACTATATTTTAACAAATTGATCTGGTACACTATCCCAATAGGCAATAGAATATTAATCAGTGATGACATTAAAGTGGGAAAAGAAAATGGACACCATTAATTTTACCCTACCAGAAATTTACTAAACTTTGCTACTGCATGCAAAGACACATTTTGCAGTGTTTAAAACAAGGGACAGTGTAGATTTTGAAGACTGTATTATTTTTATATATACTGACAAGGCAGTTATGTATGTTTAACTTTAAAAGTTTCATATAGCAGAAAAAACTGCAGAAGACATCCTGTGCACTTTGCTGTATATATTGTCTAGAAGACAGGAAGTCAGTATATAAAGGGCGCACAAGAAGCCAGCATATGTAAATATCCTTCTCAACCGAAGAATAATTATTGTCATGAGGAAGGTCACAGAGCTGTAGGGTTACCTGGAAAATAACATCACCTTAAAAAAAAAAACCAGTCATTTAAATGAGGACCCAAGCAGGGTATGTATATATACATGTAAAACACACATATACATATATATATGTTTTAGCTACTTTTCTCTTTCTCTTCATCAGCATCTGTAACCCTGTGGAGATAGTGGCATTTAAAAAGACACAGCAAGTGGTTAATAAATAGAAGCAGTCGAAAGGGATTTAAGCTTAAAGCTTCATATGATGGTAAAGCACTACTGCTTTAGCTTGAGAATGAGTCCAAGTTAGAACAGCTGGAAATAGCCTCATTTAACCAGTTGGGGTTTTTCTTTATCAAAAAGCATCAAACAACCTGTGGAAGCCATCTTTGATTCGTTAAGATTAGTTGGTCACAAATGTCATTAGAAATAGTTTTAAAATCAAATATTAATAAGGAGAACTAAAACTAACAATTTTTAGCCATGCATGGATCACACCAAAGTATAAGACTGTATACATAAGAAGCCCACTCGTTTTCATTATCTAATATTTTAAACACAAAATCTTGGGATTTGCAGACCTAAATTGCTTTCAACCCTATGTCTTATGCTCAGCAGAACAGAAAATGAACCAGCCTACAATATTGTATTTTAAAAAAGAGAGTGCTTCAGAATTACCTCAAATGTCAAACAATTTGTATGAACAAAATACTGTGACTTTCAAAGCTTGAAACTCTAAGTAGCTAACCATTCATCATTAAAAAAATTGATTATTAAAGTAAAAGTAGAATAAAGAAGGCACTTTGCAGAATAGACAAATGCAATATTTTAATTTCCTAGATCTTCTCAAAAAGTACTATTTTAAAAATGGAGAACAGTAACAGACTCTTATATTTAAATTGCCCAGTTTTAAGCACCTCCATTTCCTTACTGCTCAAAAGAACACCTGCTCACCTATGGCTCATGTTCATCCAACAAATCTGGGGAACTTACAATTGCCACGCTTTGAATTAAGTCTAGAAGTACAAATAAGGTGCAACAAATCATGCTACTGCTATGCTTGCTGCTCTCTTGGTGCTATTGCTTTTCTTTGGTCCCAAGATGGGGTTAATCATCTCCTCCTTTAACACCTGGGAAGCAGGCACTAGGGTTACAACTGACAGGTACTGTCGCCTTCTTTCCATGGGTCAGCAGAGCCACTGCTTCTCCATCAGCTGGTCCTTATTTGCATCCTCTAGAGGTATGTTAATTTGGAATTGAGCACCAGGCCCACTCTAACTATAAAGGGACCACCCTACAGTATATTAAAAGGTTCACATCAATGTATGCAATTTAGATGCACATGCATATAATTAACTAGACACATTACCAGTGTGAGATGCTAATTTGGAATGAGACACAAAAGACTGGAATGTGTGCAAAGGAAAAAAACTTAAAATTAAAATGACTACATAATGAAAACTGCTTCATGCTGTGTCTACTATTTTCATGTAAACTTAATATAACTGTAAATATATTTTAATGAACAGTAGAAAGAGGCAATTACAGAGAGCAAAGAAGGGCAGCACAGCAGTGAGACATCATCAGAATAGCTCTGTGCCTTCATATTAAAAGTGCTGCCTGAAGACAGAGGATGAATTATAACTTCATAATTTCAGAGGAAACATGTTTTCTATATTAAAGACACACACCTACTTGCCAACCCATTGGCAGTGAAAATACAACACTCAAATGAAAACAGGAAAAAATCCTAACCAGCAAACAGAAAAGAGAAGAACTATGAGCCTGACATTTTGATGCTAAAATACCCAAATAGGCTGGACACAGTGGCTCACACCTGTAGTCCCAGCACTTTGAGAGGCCAAGGTGGGAGGATTGCTTGAGGCCAGGAGCTCTGGACCTGCCTGGGCAACATAGCAAGACATAGTCTTTATGAAAAATAAAAAAAAAATAGCCAAATATAGTACTAGCTACTTGGGAGGCTGAGGTGAGGATTGCCTGAACTCAGGAGGTCGATGCTGTGGTGAGCCATGATCCTGCCACTGCACTAAAGCCTGGGTGACAGAGTGAGACTCTAACTCAAAAACAAAAGCAAAAAACTGATTAGCTTTTTCTTCTTTTGCTAAAACAGCTTTGTACCCCTTATAGATCTCCCTAGAGTGTGAATGAGTTCTTGATATTCTTAAGCATCAAAAACCACTATAGGTATCATACTCAAATTATACGTGAAAGTCTTCATTTAAGTGTTGTCTATATCTTGGAACAACTGAAGAATAGATTTGCAACTGTAAAATGAGTGTGATAAATTCCATGACTCAAACATTTTATAAAAATAATGACACTAAGAGATTTTTGTTCTTAGTAGTGTAATTCATGTGGGAGGATAAGAGGCTAAATAAACAGTTGGGAAGTATTCACTGAATGCTCTCAGGGCTGAGCCTAATTAGGGATGGGGCTGTGAAACAGCTGAAAATTCAGCCCATGCAATATTCTGTGAGCTCAAATTCTTTAAAGAAGCATGGATTTTGCCAAATATTGGAGGGTAAAAAATCTATAGTAGAGCCAGGCGCAATGGCTCATACCGGTAATCCCAGCACTATGGGAGTCCGAGGCGAGAAGATTGCTTAGCCCAGTAGGTCAAGGCTGTGGTGAGCCCTGATTGTGCCACTGCACTCTAGTCTGGGCAACAAGTGAGACCCTGAATCAAATAATAATAATAATAATAATAAATCTGTACTATCTTTAAATGAAAAATAAGAGGCCTGATTGTGAAAGTCCGAATCAGTACTTTTACTTAATGCATGTCTCCTGGTTTGCATACTGAAAAGATTCTACTTTTAAGTGTTAGATGAATACCTTGGGCTTGGTTTAAAAAAAATGGATAACTATCCATTATTGTCCTTATTTTATGGTTATAAGTTCAATTATGACGAACCTATAGATTAAGTGGTAATATGGGACACAAGGCGGATATTTTTAAATCCATTTAAAATGATATGGGTATAGTGTTATTAAGAATTCTACTTAATGATCCAACTGACTGGCAAAACACAGCGGACTGCTTGCTTGTGGTAGGTCAGGCAGTGCACACATCTCCAGCTCCTAGTCATAATGCCTTTCCAGTCAGACTCAGCATTTGTATGCAATTTATATTCATAGAATTATGGCATTTTAGAGCACAGGGAGGTTTTATAAATGATCTGGTATAAGTCTCTTGCTATAAAATGAAGAAACCAACTTCAGCCCAGATGGGCTAAATAATCTGCCCAGGGAATTCAGCCAGTTGGTTCACTGCTTTTTCATTCTACCATGTTGCCTTTTAAGTAATAATTTAGCAAAAATGTAGCAATTACTCTCCTCAAAATTTCTGTCTTCACTTTCATTTATATCTTTCTTTGAATCTTCTCTTCCCCCAGCGTAAAGTCTTTTGGTCAATATCGTTTATAGACTTAAACTCAAAACGGTATTTTTAAGAATATAATAAATGTTTTTTGAAAAACGAAGTAATGTATTTTAATATTCCCTTTGCTAAGAACAGTGAACTAGGTTAGATTCATTTTATACAATTTGTCTCAACAATTAGAACTATATTAGCATTTAAGCACTGCTTTATTTTCTCACTCATTCCCTTTAACCAAGGTTCAGCTAAAGCCGACTTTAAAGCTTATGTCCCTTCTAGCTATTTTCAATAATTCTAATCCAAAGATAAATATTGTTAATTTCAGAAGAAATCATTTTAAAGCATAAAAACCAAAGGATGTGATTTGCTGAAGAAGATTCAGAAAAAGCTGTCACAGAATAATCTTTTAATCCTAGAATTTTATTTACAAAAATTTATTGGAGAGCAAAAACTGGAATGTTGATACCAAAGGGTATTAACTGAGATTTGCTGACTCTGTTTTTACATAAACCCAGCCATGTGAGTTGGGTTCCTATGTGATGTGTCCCTCTCATCAAATAACTTAAGCCTATTAACAAATGCTTTGATGGTACTCGGTCCATGGAGATTTCCACTAATTGCCCTGTGCTTTTAACAGTTCCAAATACATATTATAATTGTTTATTATAAAAATGACTAGAGAGCAGTTGCTGCTTGCCTCGCATCAGGCTAATGAATATTAGGATGCACACAGAGAAGCCTATCAGTCTACATGATTATGTAGGGGCAGGAGCTCAAAACATAACTCTTCTCAATGCAAAGCAAAGCACACCAGTCATTCTGGACTACTGCATATGTAACAGAGATTCTGGGTATATGTGACAAATATGAGGCTTAAAATGTGTGGGTATTTTCAGAGTTCACTGATTTTCAAGAAAAAACAAAGAACAAAATGAAAGAGAATATCTCAAGGTGTAATTACGCTGTAAACTTCTAGGGGTAGAAGACATATCTTATTTTTTCCAGAACCTCCCACAGCACCTGCTACAGTTCTGGCATATAACAGGCATTTAATAGAGATATAGTGATGGTTCTTGACATAATATTAAGACTCACCATAGTGATCAAAACAATTTCCAATAGTAATATTTATTTGATTAAATACCTGAATTCTAATAGTAATATTTATTTGGATGAAATACTTGAATAAATGGGAGGCACTGCGATAAAATGGAAATAACTTTGTATTTGAAATCAGACTACCTAGGGATCAATCCTGGTCTGGCACCAACCAGCTATGTTACCTTGAATAAGTTACTGAAGTGCTTTGAACTTCAGGCTCCTTGTCTGTAAAGCAGAAATAATAATACCTGCTTTGACAGAGACATTAGGATAAAATGACATGGTATGTCTGGATCACCCAGCACAGTGTTTGTCTAACACAGTCCTCAATGAGCAGAACCACGGTACTGCTCTTTGGGTAGAATCATGAACCTAAAATGTTAACATCAGAGTACAAATAATCTAAATTTTAGAGTCTTTACAAGCTTTCTGCACCTGGACACACTATGTGTAACAGATATTTAAATATTTAGTAAGTCAGTGACAAAAACTGATAGATATGCCCCATAGTAGACTGTGACAACCCATGATAACCAAGTGATGCCAATAAAGTGTTCTTTTTCTAAAAACAAATTCTGCTTACTTATTAATCAGTTGTAAACTATTTGCACCAATACTCTGTACTTGCAAAAACACACACCTTGTCTGTACCCTCTCATACTGTGAGTTCATTATCCTTACCAGTAACTTCCAGTGGAGGAAGGCATATTGCATCCAAAAAGTAGCATATGATGGACAGTATCCATGCTGGCCCGAGGCTTGAAGTCAACTGTTAGGAGAAAATAATATATGAATGTGAATACAAGTTATACTTCTCTGCACAAATGACAAAAGAGACACATCTTTGTACAGTTCTAAAATCTGTATGACAAAGATGTTTTCATGCACTCATGAAAGAATGCCCTGGCTGTATAAATTACCTTATGCTTTAAGATGAGCATGACTTGATAATTTGATTAAATTACATAGTAATCTATTATATAGTAAGTTGAAAACATAATAATAGGTTGACTATTACACATATACTACATGCACACACTTTATTTTATTTTGTTATCTGCATCAAGAGTATCATCTGTCATACAGGCTGGAGTGCGGTAGCACAGTCATGGCTCACTATAGCCTTAACTTCCGGAGGAGTTGGGACTATAGGTGTGTGCCACCACGCCTGGCTAATTTTTGGGGTTTTTTGGTAGAGACACGGTCTTGCAATGTTGCCTAGGTTGGTCTTGAACTCCTGGGTTCAAAGCAATCCTCCTATCTCCACCTCCCTAAGTGTTGGGATTATAGGCGTGAGTCACTGCATCTGGCCTCACACACATTTTATAATGGAAGACCACTCTTAAGGTGGTAGGAGCATTATGTGGGTATAAAATGAAAGCTACAGGCTATGTATTCACAATATATTTCCTTCTAGCTTTCAGTAGAGTGCTGAGTACTATAAAATACTGTACAACATTGTAGTAAAACAGAAGCCACAGTTAGTGGTCAAAATATGAGCACAGAAATTCATAAGACAAATTTATTAGCATCTTAAAATAACAATTGTATTGTGGTCACTGGGATGTATATGGAGAAACAATTTACAAGGCAAGAAAAATAAAAGATGAAAATGTATCTTTGTAAAAAACACAAAAGATATAAAATTATAGTCCTGGGTGAGCATGGTGTACTAGTTCAGAAATATTGAAACTTACACTTTGTCATTTCCCTTTTTCTCCAAATAATTGTGGTTGAAAGACATTAAAATAAACAAAACCAGTGCAGAGGTAAACAGAAAAAATTAAAAATAAATTATATATTATTTATGCGCTTCCTTTCCTGGTGTGGGGTTGGCACATCCCTTTTTGTCCTCACTCAAAATACTGTCCAAAACACAGCAGAAGCTTACAAGTCACCATTACACATAGTGCTAAACAGCCTAGAATGATCTTAAGTCTCAAGTATGTGCAAAACTGCATCTTCTAGCTATTTTGATCTTGTTTGATAAAATTAATAAAACATAATTAATTGCTAGAATCTGTATTTGAGACATGAGTAGTTATAACATTTTTAAAAAATGTTCTACATCAAACTACAGAACCATGACTTGCAAAGAGTAGTTGATCGGAAAACATAGGGCATCTATTTTGTGCCACCTCAGCTCACAACTTTCAGAAGAGATGAAAAGCCTTTCATTTACTGCAATGAAAATAAAAACTGAAAGCCTAAATATGAACTCTTGGAGTTTCAATACCATCATTTAAAATACAAAAAATTGGGTTGGGTACAGTGGTTCACGCCTCTAATTCAGGACTTTTGAATGCTAAAGCAGGAGGACTGCTTGAGCCTAGGAGTTCAACATCAGCTGAGGCATTAGGGAGACCTTGTCTCTATAAAAAATAAAAAAATAAGTTGGACATGGTGGCACATGCCTGTAGTCCCAGATACTTGGGAGGCTCAGGAGGAAGGATTGCCTGAGCCCAGATCAAGGATGTGGTGAGCGGTGATCACAGCGTTAGACCCCAACTCAAAAATAAACAAACAAAGGGGAATGGCTGGAAAATAAGACTGACATTCTGTGAAACTTTGTTCTCTATTATCAAATAATATAGTAAGCCTAAGAGACTGAAGAAGACGCTTTGGAAGGAGACTCAGTTGGAAGTTATAACTTCACATTTTATAGAAAATCATATTGTTGCAAAGTCTAAGTTTGTTAGCAAGAGAAATAGAACGAAAAAGAATTCTATCTCCCCTTAGGTGATCTTATTATGGGTGGATAGATTTCCTATGATTGAATCCTTCTTGGAATTTTGATAATAAGTCAACATGGCCTAGTGAAGATAATTTCAAGAGATGAGCTGATGTATGCAAAACAATGTTCCAAGTATCAGCTAAAAATCCAGGTAGAAATAGACAGCAGAGAACTTGAACTGTGTGATTTGTATTCAAGAAAGAAGGTCTAAGAATTACGTATATGGGAAACACTAAAAAATTAACCCTAAAGCTGTGAGGGTGGACAAAAGCAGCAAAAGAGGAAGTAGAAATTATACATAAGGTCTGGGATGAGCTGTCAGAGGCAGTTTAGGAGACACCAACAGTGTTTTTTAAAAATATATATGAATGCAGTATGTATGAAGCTGTGAAACAAGGACAAACTTTTTAGGAAAAAGAGTGAGCTATCAGTAATTTTATAAAATGAAATATGAATAAGCTAAGATTCAGGCAAGGACAGGGGAAAGATGTGTTGGGAAAAGGAACAGATCATAAAAGCCACAGTTTATAATCTTTGTGGCTGTTCATTAGGAAGGAATGAAAATGGTTTGTCTGATCCCTTGTTTATACAAGGGGATCTTCTAATTGTCCTTTATGCAGTAAAAGGCAAATCTTAATTACTCAAAGTATAACTTCTCTAACCATTTTCTGATTTTTTTTCTCATTCTGACATACTATTTTAAATTCCACTTATTTGCTCCACTTTGAACTCTGACTAGATATGTGCTTAATTTGCATTTCTAAAATGAGAAACAAATCTATGTCTTTAAGTGGTAGTAAAAGAACATTCTTCAGAGTTCCTTCTCACAAAAACTTATTCTCACTGACTCATACAATCATTTCTCCTGAAACTCAAGATTTAATTTAAATGCAAAGTAAATTAGTGGCACACAACAAAAACAAGCAACTGACCATCTTTTTTCATATCCTAAAGAAAACTATAATATCTAAATATTTATATAATTATAGTTCAAAGTACAATCCATTGCAAGTTGAAATGAAAAATACCTCCGGCAAAAGGAATGTCATATCAAAATGCAAATCTAAAACAAACAGTAGCTGCCTTAGAATAAAGCAGTGCTTGGGCAATTTCATTGAAGGGCTTGTTGCCACTGGGGGCTGGGTGGGAAAAGATTAGTCTGACAGGTTCATTTCCTGGGTTTGCTGCATTCCAACTTACTATGCCTGGCTTTGCAAAATAAAACCCCACCCAATGAATAGGAATAAGGTCTGCTGGGCACAAGACATACAGATGACTATGTGGGAGATTTTAACACAACACAAAACAGAATATGAAAAAATATTTAAAAATCACATCTTAAAAAAGAAATTTTTCCTTTATTTCTCTCCCATCATGCACCAAAGAAATAAAGGATCCAAGGGGAAGAGAGCTAGCGGATAATAATGAAAACGACTGCATTTAAGTGTGCGATTCTGACAGGCAGAATAAACAAAGGCAGCCTTGGGATGGTGAGAAACAGTGCAAAACACAGCCTCGAGAGGATGCAAGGGAATATTCTATCCAGTAAGATTAAAAGTGCCACTGACGCTTCTAACTCAATAATAAGATGACAGCTGCTTAAGTGGAAATGGGACTTCAGTCTCAATGGGAGCTAGCAGTTCAGACTGCTTCATGTAGAGGATCAGGGAAAATTGTATAGGTGAGTAAGTCCTGGGAACTAAAAGGCTTTGAAGGACTAAGACTCCAGAAATAGTGACTCGCACATACTAATTAAAGGAAATACGGTGACACTGAAAGCACATAGGTTGAAGGACTTCTCAAAGGATAGTGTCAACCGAAATGAAAGATGTGAAAGTATGTGAGGGGGACAACATATTGAGCAGAGAGATTTCTAGGTCTAAATTCTGGAGTTCTACACAAAATTTGTCCAAACTACATGAGATTGTTTGAGACGTATGGTCGCTTTTAGCTAACATCAAACTACAATCAGGGCCTTAAATTCTCTAAGAATGTGACCTAGGAGAGGGCTTCCTTTAGCAATTTGCTTTTTCTCCACTTTTTTCCTTTCCAAGTGGATATCCAGGTCTGCATGTCAATTTTTTTTTTTCCTGCCAAACACGGGATGTGGAAAGATTCTGAAGAGCTCATACAACCCAGTGGAGAAACCTGAAATTTTGGAGATATTCATGAAAAAATAACCAGCCCTAAACTACCCTAAATTAACATTGGAAATGGCAGGAACATTCTTCTGAGCTAAAGACAGACAGTGGAGGAATACTACAGACCATGGAAAATTAACCTATTGAATAAAAAATAACTGACTTGAAAATTCAAGTTTGGAATTCAAGAATTTTGGCATTCTAGAATTGCTGCCTGTATATCTCATTAGAGATAATCGTTTAACTTTGTATCTTTTTTCACCCAGTAGAATCATATCAGACACCATAAGTTGCTTATTTCACTTATTGTGGCTGTTTTGAAGTGTTATTAAATAATTTTCTTCAAAAATACTTGTCAGCCTGAGCTATACATTAGGATTACCTATAAAGCTTGGTTAAAAAAAAATACTGGTGCTCAGGGTCATCCCAGATCAATCCCTACCCCTCCCCAATCAATATCTCAATCAAACCTCTAGAGGTCATTCCCAGGTAAGTGTATCTTCTAAAAGTTTCATAGGTGAAATCAGCAGTGAATCAACTATAGTCCACATGTTTGAGTTGCTGAAGACATTCTATTATGTGAACATACTTCTGTTTAGTTAACTAAATTTAGTTAATGTGGGTTTGTATTGTTCCTTTAAATGTACAAACAGTAAAAAACAAGGCTTCTTTGAAAATAAACTTTAAAAAACTGTTTCTAAAGGTAAACAGTTGATATTTTAGAATTGTTTTATTAAAAGAGACCACTGGAAGTCTGTATTACATCATGTAATTTTAGCTGTATCACCTAATAAAATCCTTTTAGTACTCAGGGCTGAGGCAGGCATAAAAATGAAGCTTCTAGTGATTATCTTGTCTGAGATAAAGAGTCAGTATTCTAATACTGGTTGTGCTTTCAATATTGAGAGAATTGAAAAGGTGTAAGGTTCAAGAAACAATAATATAAAACAGATGCCATGATTTTTTTCCCCTTTATTTTAAAGATGTGGGATATAATTCAGGGTTAGGTATACAAATGTTCATCATACAGGTACCCTTGTTGATGAGGTGTCCCCCTCCCTCCCCTGGCAGTTTCCCTCAACTGCCAATCCCACCCCCCCTTCCCTGGCAGTTTCCCACGACTGCCAATCTCTTTCTTATAGTATTATGAGAATTGAGATGTCATGATGATTTTAAAAGGAATTACAGGCCCTAAAATCTTACTACTAACATTTATTTCCAATAAATAAATAAATAAATCAAGATCACACTTCAAACGCTGCTCAAAGGAACTGAAGATAGTAATGCTCCAAATTGTAACTTAAGTGGAGGACATGATCAACCTTAATGTTCATAATCTTGCAGTTGGGCCAAATCAGCAGAGATAAATGTAAAGCTCACAGCACTCTAGTCCATTTGCCAGCATGTTAAAAACCAGCAGCAATGGCATATGACATTATCTCCCGCAAGCTTACCTACCATAACCACGAAGCGGTTCTACACTAAAATAAAGGACTTTTGCTTGAACATTTTCAAACAGAAAGCTTAATAGTGAAGCTCTCATTAACCCTTGCTAGCATGGGTTAATATAATTATAAATTATAAATAATTCATAAAGAATCCTTAAGGTGGTTTATGGGGACTTTAAGCTGCGGATGCCAAATTGACCAAGAAATAAGATACCCAAGAGAGACTATACCTTGAATGCTAATTTAAAATGAAATAATCCTCACCTCTAAATAAAGGAATATCAACACACTAAAAAAGAATGAAACTAAAATTGAACTCTATGGTATCTACTAGAACCAACTAAAGAATCAATAAACAGACGTTATCAGCCAAGCTATGCAAGACAAATTAGCATAGGATCCATCAAGCCCTGTTGTTTTGTTTTTTGTAATGTGAGTCCCTATAATAGTCCCCTATTAATTCTCTACAGAATCAAATCCATAACACCCATCTAGTTTTTTAGGGCCACGAATAACACTGTGCTAGTCCCCTACCTCACCACATTTTCGACAGGGCAACGCTTCCATTCACTTTTCACTCTGATCAGGCAGCCTTACTCACTTAATAACCATATCACTAAGGGTGTACCACATGCCATGCACTCATTTACTTCTCACAATGATCCTGTTAGTCTGGTCCTTTGTCCTCCCAAATAGACGAGCCCTGAGGCAAGAGAGATGGAGTAGCTGTCTCCTGGTCATGCAGATGGTGAGGCCAGTTGTGAATGTGGAGTGGACTGCCTCAGAGTTCATTCTTTTTTCCCCCTCCCACTCCCAGAGCTCACTCTTTTAACCACTGTATAACCTTGTCCCTCATGCTTGTGCCCAATGTGTTCCTTCTCGCTCATACTGTTGGCCACTGGAATATTCTTTTCCCCTCTGTAGGTACAAATAGGCCATCTTCCCAGGTCCAAATCAAATCTTGCCTATTTCCCTTGTGAAATTTTCTCTGACTAGACCACTTCACAGTGATCTTTTTAGAGCTGAACAGTAAAGTAGTTTCTACAGAATCCCATGAAATCTTTCACCACTGAAGGACATCTACCCATCAATTTGATTCAGATATTCTGAATTGGCCATTTTACTGGGGTAGGGAGGTGGCATTTTGACATTTCTGCCTGAAAATGGCGATGTCAATACGTTAGTTACTTTTTTGGTGGTCACATCCCTAACTCTGAGCTTTATAAATATAATGAAATGGTTTTTACTCTTTTTCCACCCATTTTTACTACCTAAGAAAAGTCTGGGAGTTGTTGGAGGATGTCAGGTTGGAAATGTGGGTATCTAGGTGACCGAAAGATAGAGGACATTCATGAATTCCCTGAGACTCTGAGGCAGGGAACACAACAATGGCTTCTCCTTCGTGATTATGACGAAGCAAACTGGGCTTTATTCAGTCATTAGAGACCTCTAGTATATGCATCTTATTGGGGCTATTGATCCTAGCTCTTTCTGTGTAGCTTTCACTACGAAACTAGAAGAGCTTCCCAGGTGCCTACTGGAAGATACTCAAAGGTCCGTTGGAAGAGAGGCATTATTCATTATTCATGTTGGAAAAAATCCTAGTTGAGCGGAGAAGGAGAAGAATACTCAGTCAACCAATTGGTAGCAAAAAAGGTGATAGAGTGATTACATGGGGATGTGGACTTCACACAGTATACACACACACACACACACACACACACACACACACATACAAACATACTTTTATTTACTGCTGTCAAAGTCATAAAATATGGATATATGAGCAATGTACCCTGCCAGGCCTTGGTCTTTATAGTCACACAATCTAGTGACCCACAAGCATGATCAAAATTAGATTGTTCATGCGGTTCTTGAAATACCCCAATATCACCTGATTATTTGCTTTGTTTAAGAAAGGTCACATTTGGAAATAATCAAACTTAACTGCCATTCTGCAGTAGAAATGGCTCTACATTCAAGAGGGAAGCCCAAGAAAATGAAAAACAATGAATCATTAGATTAATTTCATCTATTTCTAAATTCAATAGCTTCTATCTCATTTGTATAGTACAATTTGATAGATAGGGACCTGCCATCATTCACCAAGGAAAAGACACATTTATTTACAGGTCATCCATGTGCAGGAAAGCAAGTGGATGAAGATGACAGTCAAATTTCTTGGCTGAGTGGGCTCCTGTCAGAGCCAATTCCTCTGAGTGTCTGTAAAACACCTTTTAGACAGCACCACAGTTCAGTGGTCAAATGCAGATTTTATCATATCTTCACCCACACCAATTCCGTGATTTCTTATTAAAACAATAAACAAATGCAATGCTCTAGGGAAAGCTCTAGTTTTGTTCAAAACATAAAAATTATCTTCAATTCTTACTGTATATCTACAATTCTTATTGTATTTCCCCAAATACCTACTTTAATTCATATTTAATAATTCAGCATCATACATGCTGTATGCTCATATTTTAAACATAACAGGAATATATGCATATGAATTCCATGAAGACTGTGATGGTATTTTTCTAAAAATTATGGAGTATATTTAAGATGGGTTATATCACTACTCACATAAACACAAAGCCAAAATTGTGAGCTATCTACTCTTGACTTTAAACACCATCAAGAGAGTGTTTTAATCCCAATAACCAATCTGAATTGTACACTGACTTTTGCTATTTTCTTCAGAAATTTGAAAAGTATAAGAAAAAGTCCTTTTTATATGAGAATTCTGCTAGGCTGTAATTTCCTTGAACTTGTATCATACCTCACACATCCCTACTGCCCAGCCCAATCACTGGCACACAGTAGAACTTTAAAAGTTTGCTGAATTAATAAACAAGTGGCTTTTCTCTAAAAAACAAAACAAAACAATGATTTCTTATATTAAAACAAGAATACAATTAAAAGCAAAAAGGTAAATTGCTTACTATTGGAAGTGTTAAGTTAAAAAATGGCCAATCAAAAAGCTTTTCGAATGTGTACACATGTATTCAGCAGTAACTATTAGGTCCCTGTCATATCCTGTGGCATATATCCTGCTGCGATTAAAAAATTTAAGAAGACATAGACCATAAAAACAGAAGGCATAAAAATCAGTGTCCTTCCTTTTTTTTTTTTTCCCCCTTCTGAGTCAGAGTCTCACTCTGTCACCCAGGCTGGTGTGCAGTGGCATGAACACAACTACCACAGGATTGACCTGCTGGGTTCAGGCGATTCTTCCACTTCAGCCTCCAGTGTATCTGGGACTGCAAGCATGTGGCACCACACTAGGCAATTGTTTTTTTAAATTGTAGCGATGAAGCCTAGCAAACTCCTGGGCTCAAGGCAATCTGCCCACTTGGACCTCCCACAGTGCTGGGATTACAGGCATGAGACAGCACACCCAGCTGTCTCATTCACCAAGAAAATAATAAACAAATAGAACAACTATTTTAAAAAGTGCTAAAAAGAGAAAAAAGAATGAACAGAGTATTATGGATCTTCTCAACTCTTCATTTTCAACCATTTCTAAACTCATAAGGCATCCTATATCTGAATTTGGGAAATCCACAAAAAGGTTAAAGCTTCATTCTCTCTGCTATCAGAATCCCTTAGAAAAGAAAAGTCAGCCGGGCTCAGTGGCTCAGCCTGTAATCCCGCGCCTTCGGAGGCTGAGGTGAGTGGATTGCCTGAGCCCACGGGTTCGAGACCCTTCTGGACAACTTGGCGAGCCCTCATCTCTACAATAAATCAAAAAGTCAGCCGGGCGTAGTAGCACGTGCCTGTAATTCCGGCTCCTCGGAAGGCTGAGGCGGAAGGATCGCCGGAGCCCAGCAGGTCGAGGCTGCGGTGGCCGGGAGCGGCCCCTGCACTCCAGTCTGGGCGACAGAGTAAGACTCCAACTCGAAAGAAAGGAAGGAAGGAAG